>NW_027439306.1:0-175000 GCF_964188355.1 Buteo buteo
CACAACAGCATTGGGGATCTGTGCTTGCCCAGGATCTGTACACCTCTCGGTGTCCGTTCTCGGTATAGCATTTTTCTGAAAAGGCAAACGTCCGGCTCCTAGTCCCACAAGGAAGGTGCCAGCCCTGAAAGCTCGTGCTGCTCTTCACTGTCCCCGTGCAGCCTATGCACAGGCACAACAGCACTGGGGATCTGTGCTTGCCCAGGATCGGTACACCTCACGGTGTTCGTTCTCGGCAGAGGCTCTTCCGAAAAGGCAAACGTCCGGCTCCTTGTCCCACAAGGAAGGTGCCAGCCCTGAAAGCTCGTGCTGCTCTTCACTGTCCCCGTGCAGCCTATGCACAGGCACAACAGCATTGGGGATCTGTGCTTGCCCAGGATCGGTACACCTCACGGTGTTCGTTGTCAGCAGAGCCTCTTTCCGAAAAGGCAAACGTCCGGCTCCTTGTCCCACAAGGAAGGTGCCAGCCCTGAAAGCTCGTGCTGCTCTTCACTGTCCCCCTGCAGCCTATGCACAGGCACAACAGCATTGGGGATCTGTGCTTGCCCAGGATCGGTACACCTCTCGGTGTCCGTTCTCGGTATAGCATTTTTCTGAAAAGGCAAACGTCCGGCTCCTAGTCCCACAAGGAAGGTGCCAGCCCTGAAAGCTCTTGCTGCTCTTCACTGTCCCCGTGCAGCCTATGCACAGGCACAACAGCACTGGGGATCTGTGCTTGCCCAGGATCGGTACACCTCACGGTGTTCATTTTCAGCAGAGCCTCTTTCCGAAAAGGCAAACGTCCGGCTCCTTGTCCCACAAGGAAGGTGCCAGCCCTGAAAGCTCGTGCTGCTCTTCACTGTCCCCGTGCAGCCTATGCACAGGCACAACAGCATTGGGGATCTGTGCTTGCCCAGGTTCGGTACACCTCTCGGTGTCCGTTCTCGGTATAGAATTTTTCTGAAAAGGCAAACGTCCGGCTCCTAGTCCCACAAGGAAGGTGCCAGCCCTGAAAGCTCGTGCTGCTCTTCACTGTCCCCGTGCAGCCTATGCACAGGCACAACAGCACTGGGGATCTGTGCTTGCCCAGGATCGGTACACCTCACGGTGTTCGTTCTCGGCAGAGGCTCTTCCGAAAAGGCAAACGTCCGGCTCCTAGTCCCACAAGGAAGGTGCCAGCCCTGAAAGCTCGTGCTGCTCTTCACTGTCCCCGTGCAGCCTATGCACAGGCACAACAGCACTGGGGATCTGTGCTTGCCCAGGATCGGTACACCTCACGGTGTTCATTGTCAGCAGAGCCTCTTTCCGAAAAGGCAAACGTCCGGCTCCTTGTGCCACAAGGAAGGTGCCAGCCCTGAAAGCTCTTGCTGCTCTTCACTGTCCCCGTGCAGCCTATGCACAGGCACAACAGCATTGGGGATCTGTGCTTGCCCAGGATCGGTACACCTCTCGGTGTCCGTTCTCGGTATAGCATTTTTCTGAAAAGGCAAACGTCCGGCTCCTTGTCCGACAAGGAAGGTGCCAGCCCTGAAAGCTCGTGCTGCTCTTCACTGTCCCCGTGCAGCCTATGTACAGGCACAACAGCACTGGGGATCTGTGCTTGCCCAGGATCGGTACACCTCTCGGTGTTCATTCTCCGGAGAGCCTCTCTCCGAAAAGGCAAACGTCCGGCTCCTTGTCCCACAAGGAAGGTGCCAGCCCTGAAAGCTCGTGCTGCTCTTCACTGTCCCCGTGCAGCCTATGCACAGGCACAACAGCATACGGGATCTGTGCTTGCCCAGGATCGGTACACCTCTCGGTGTCCGTTCTCGGTATAGCATTTTTCTGAAAAGGCAAACGTCCGGCTCCTAGTCCCACAAGGAAGGTGCCAGCCCTGAAAGCTCGTGCTGCTCTTCACTGTCCCCGTGCAGCCTATGCACAGGCACAACAGCACTGGGGATCTGTGCTTGCCCAGGATCGGTACACCTCACGGTGTTCGTTCTCGGCAGAGGCTCTTCCGAAAAGGCAAACGTCCGGCTCCTTGTCCCACAAGGAAGGTGCCAGCCCTGAAAGCTCGTGCTGCTCTTCACTGTCCCCGTGCAGCCTATGCACAGGCACAACAGCATTGGGGATCTGTGCTTGCCCAGGATCGGTACACCTCACGGTGTTCGTTGTCAGCAGAGCCTCTTTCCGAAAAGGCAAACGTCCGGCTCCTTGTCCCACAAGGAAGGTGCCAGCCCTGAAAGCTCGTGCTGCTCTTCACTGTCCCCGTGCAGCCTATGCACAGGCACAACAGCATTGGGGATCTGTGCTTGCCCAGGATCGGTACACCTCTCGGTGTCCGTTCTCGGTATAGCATTTTTCTGAAAAGGCAAACGTCCGGCTCCTAGTCCCACAAGGAAGGTGCCAGCCCTGAAAGCTCTTGCTGCTCTTCACTGTCCCCGTGCAGCCTATGCACAGGCACAACAGCACTGGGGATCTGTGCTTGCCCAGGATCGGTACACCTCACGGTGTTCATTGTCAGCAGAGCCTCTTTCCGAAAAGGCAAACGTCCGGCTCCTTGTCCCACAAGGAAGGTGCCAGCCCTGAAAGCTCGTGCTGCTCTTCACTGTCCCCGTGCAGCCTATGCACAGGCACAACAGCACTGGGGATCTGTGCCTGCCCAGGAACGGTACACCTCTCGGTGTCCGTTCTCGGCATAGCATTTTTCTGAAAAGGGAAACGTCCGGCTCCTTGTGCCACAAGGAAGGTGCCAGCCCTGAAAGCTCTTGCTGCTCTTCACTGTCCCCGTGCAGCCTATGCACAGGCACAACAGCATTGGGGATCTGTGCTTGCCCAGGAACGGTACACCTCACGGTATTCGTTCTCGGCAGAGGCTCTTCCGAAAATGCAAACGTCCGGCTCCTTGTCCCACAAGGAAGGTGCCAGCCCTGAAAGCTCGTGCTGCTCTTCACTGTCCCCGTGCAGCCTATGCACAGGCACAACAGCATTGGGGATCTGTGCTTGCCCAGGATCTGTACACCTCTCGGTGTCCGTTCTCGGTATAGCATTTTTCTGAAAAGGCAAACGTCCGGCTCCTAGTCCCACAAGGAAGGTGCCAGCCCTGAAAGCTCGTGCTGCTCTTCACTGTCCCCGTGCAGCCTATGCACAGGCACAACAGCACTGGGGATCTGTGCTTGCCCAGGATCGGTACACCTCACGGTGTTCATTGTCAGCAGAGCCTCTTTCCGAAAAGGCAAACGTCCGGCTCCTTGTCCGACAAGGAAGGTGCCAGCCCTGAAAGCTCGTGCTGCTCTTCACTGTCCCCGTGCAGCCTATGCACAGGCACAACAGCTCTGGGGATCTGTGCCTTCCCAGGAACGGTACACCTCACGGTGTTCGTTCTCCAGAGAGCCTCTTTCCGAAAATGCAAACGTCCGGCTCCTTGTCCGACAAGGAAGGTGCCAGCCCTGAAAGCTCTTGCTGCTCTTCACTGTCCCCGTGCAGCCTATGCACAGGCACAACAGCATTGGGGATCTGTGCTTGCCCAGGATCGGTACACCTCTCGGTGTCCGTTCTCGGTATAGCATTTTTCTGAAAAGGCAAACGTCCGGCTCCTTGTCCCACAAGGAAGGTGCCAGCCCTGAAAGCTCGTGCTGCTCTTCACTGTCCCCGTTCAGCCTATGCACAGGCACAACAGCATTGCGGATCTCTGCTTGCCCAGGAACGGAACACCTCACGGTGTTCGTTCTCGGCAGAGGCTCTTCCGAAAAGGCAAACGTCCGACAAGGAAGGTGCCAGCGCTGAAAGCTCGTGCTGCTCTTCACTGTCCCCGTGCAGCCTATGCACAGGCACAACAGCACTGGGGATCTGTGCCTGCCCAGGAACGGTACACCTCTCGGTGTCCGTTCTCGGCATAGCATTTTTCTGAAAAGGCAAACGTCCGGCTCCTTGTGCCACAAGGAAGGTGCCAGCCCTGAAAGCTCTTGCTGCTCTTCACTGTCCCCGTTCAGCCTATGCTCAGGCACAACAGCATTGGGGATCTGTGCTTGCCCAGGTTCGGTACACCTCTCGGTGTCCGTTCTCGGTATAGAATTTTTCTGAAAAGGCAAACGTCCGGCTCCTTGTGCCACAAGGAAGGTGCCAGCCCTGAAAGCTCGTGCTGCTCTTCACTGTCCCCGTGCAGCCTATGCACAGGCACAACAGCACTGGGGATCTGTGCTTGCCCAGGATCGGTACACCTCACGGTGTTCGTTCTCGGCAGAGGCTCTTCCGAAAAGGCAAACGTCCGGCTCCTTGTCCTACAAGGAAGGTGCCAGCCCTGAAAGCTCGTGCTGCTCTTCACTGTCCCCGTGCAGCCTATGCACAGGCACAACAGCATTGGGGATCTGTGCTTGCCCAGGATCGGTACACCTCTCGGTGTTCGTTCACGGTATAGCATTTTTCTGAAAAGGCAAACGTCCGGCTCCTAGTCCCACAAGGAAGGTGCCAGCCCTGAAAGCTCGTGCTGCTCTTCACTGTCCCCGTGCAGCCTATGCACAGGCACAACAGCACTGGGGATCTGTGCTTGCCCAGGATCGGTACACCTCACGGTGTTCATTGTCAGCAGAGCCTCTTTCCGAAAAGGCAAACGTCCGGCTCCTTGTCCCACAAGGAAGGTGCCAGCCCTGAAAGCTCTTGCTGCTCTTCACTGTCCCCGTGCAGCCTATGCACAGGCACAACAGCATTGGGGATCTGTGCTTGCCCAGGATCGGTACACCTCTCGGTGTCCGTTCTCGGTATAGCATTTTTCTGAAAAGGCAAACGTCCGGCTCCTTGTCCCACAAGGAAGGTGCCAGCCCTGAAAGCTCTTGCTGCTCTTCACTGTCCCCGTGCAGCCTATGCACAGGCACAACAGCATTGGGGATCTGTGCTTGCCCAGGAACGGTACACCTCACGGTATTCGTTCTCGGCAGAGGCTCTTCCGAAAATGCAAACGTCCGGCTCCTTGTCCCACAAGGAAGGTGCCAGCCCTAAAAGCTCGTGCTGCTCTTCACTGTCCCCGTGCAGCCTATGCACAGGCACAACAGCATTGGGGATCTGTGCTTGCCCAGGATCTGTACACCTCTCGGTGTCCGTTCTCGGTATAGCATTTTTCTGAAAAGGCAAAAGTCCGGCTCCTAGTCCCACAAGGAAGGTGCCAGCCCTGAAAGCTCGTGCTGCTCTTCACTGTCCCCGTGCAGCCTATGCACAGGCACAACAGCACTGGGGATCTGTGCTTGCCCAGGATCGGTACACCTCACGGTGTTCATTGTCAGCAGAGCCTCTTTCCGAAAAGGCAAACGTCCGGCTCCTTGTCCGACAAGGAAGGTGCCAGCCCTGAAAGCTCGTGCTGCTCTTCACTGTCCCCGTGCAGCCTATGCACAGGCACAACAGCTCTGGGGATCTGTGCCTTCCCAGGAACGGTACACCTCACGGTGTTCGTTCTCCGGAGAGCCTCTTTCCGAAAATGCAAACGTCCGGCTCCTTGTCCCACAAGGAAGGTGCCAGCCCTGAAAGCTCGTGCTGCTCTTCACTGTCCCCGTGCAGCCTATGCACAGGCACAACAGCATTGGGGATCTGTGCTTGCCCAGGAACGGTACACCTCTCGGTGTCCGTTCTCGGTATAGCATTTTTCTGAAAAGGCAAACGTCCGGCTCCTTGTCCCACAAGGAAGGTGCCAGCCCTGAAAGCTCGTGCTGCTCTTCACTGTCCCCGTGCAGCCTATGCACAGGCACAACAACATTGGGGATCTGTGCTTGCCCAGGATCTGTACACCTCTCGGTGTTCGTTCTCGGTATAGCATTTTTCTGAAAATGCAAACGTCCGGCTCCTTGTGCCACAAGGAAGGTGCCAGCCCTGAAAGCTCGTGCTGCTCTTCACTGTCCCCGTGCAGCCTATGCACAGGCACAACAGCATTGGGGATCTGTGCTTGCCCAGGAACAGTACACCTCACGGTGTTCGTTCTCGGCAGAGGCTCTTCCGAAAATGCAAACGTCCGGCTCCTTGTCCCACAAGGAAGGTGCCAGCCCTGAAAGCTCTTGCTGCTCTTCACTGTCCCCGTGCAGCCTATGCACAGGCACAACAGCATTGGGGATCTGTGCTTGCCCAGGATCTGTACACCTCTCGGTGTCCGTTCTTGGTATTGCATTTTTCTGAAAAGGCAAACGTCCGGCTCCTAGTCCCACAAGGAAGGTGCCAGCCCTGAAAGCTCGTGCTGCTCTTCACTGTCCCCGTGCAGCCTATGCACAGGCACAACAGCACTGGGGATCTGTGCTTGCCCAGGATCGGTACACCTCACGGTGTTCATTGTCAGCAGAGCCTCTTTCCGAAAAGGCAAACGTCCGGCTCCTTGTCCGACAAGGAAGGTGCCAGCCCTGAAAGCTCGTGCTGCTCTTCACTGTCCCCGTGCAGCCTATGCACAGGCACAACAGCACTGGGGATCTGTTCCTGCCCAGGAACGGTACACCTCTCGGTGTCCGTTCTCGGCATAGCATTTTTCTGAAAAGGCAAACGTCCGGCTCCTTGTGCCACAAGGAAGGTGCCAGCCCTGAAAGCTCTTGCTGCTCTTCACTGTCCCCGTGCAGCCTATGCACAGGCACAACAGCATTGGGGATCTGTGCTTGCCCAGGAACGGTACACCTCACGGTGTCCGTTCTCGGTATAGAATTTTTCTGAAAAGGCAAACGTCCGGCTCCTAGTCCCACAAGGAAGGTGCCAGCCCTGAAAGCTCGTGCTGCTCTTCACTGTCCCCGTGCAGCCTATGCACAGGCACAACAGCACTGGGGATCTGTGCTTGCCCAGGATCGGTACACCTCACGGTGTTCGTTGCCAGCAGAACCTCTCTCCGAAAAGGCAAACGTCCGGCTCCTTGTCCCACAAGGAAGGTGCCAGCCCTGAAAGCTCGTGCTGCTCTTCACTGTCCCCGTGCAGCCTATGCACAGGCACAACAGCACTGGGGATCTGTGCCTTCCCAGGAACGGTACACCTCACGGTGTTCGTTCTCCGGAGAGCCTCTTTCCGAAAATGCAAACGTCCGGCTCCTTGTGCCACAAGGAAGGTGCCAGCCCTGAAAGCTCGTGCTGCTCTTCACTGTCCCCGTGCAGCCTATGCACAGGCACAACAGCATTGGGGATCTGTGCTTGCCCAGGAACGGTACACCTCTCGGTGTCCGTTCTCGGTATAGCATTTTTCTGAAAAGGCAAACGTCCGGCTCCTTGTCCCACAAGGAAGGTGCCAGCCCTGAAAGCTCGTGCTGCTCTTCACTGTCCCCGTGCAGCCTATGCACAGGCACAACAGCTCTGGGGATCTGTGCCTTCCCAGGAACGGTACACCTCACGGTGTTCGTTCTCCGGAGAGCCTCTTTCCGAAAATGCAAACGTCCGGCTCCTTGTCCGACAAGGAAGGTGCCAGCCCTGAAAGCTCTTGCTGCTCTTCACTGTCCCCGTGCAGCCTATGCACAGGCACAACAGCATTGGGGATCTGTGCTTGCCCAGGATCGGTACACCTCTCGGTGTCCGTTCTCGGTATAGCATTTTTCTGAAAAGGCAAACGTCCGGCTCCTTGTCCCACAAGGAAGGTGCCAGCCCTGAAAGCTCGTGCTGCTCTTCACTGTCCCCGTTCAGCCTATGCACAGGCACAACAGCATTGCGGATCTCTGCTTGCCCAGGAACGGAACACCTCACGGTGTTCGTTCTCGGCAGAGGCTCTTCCGAAAAGGCAAACGTCCGACAAGGAAGGTGCCAGCGCTGAAAGCTCGTGCTGCTCTTCACTGTCCCCGTGCAGCCTATGCACAGGCACAACAGCACTGGGGATCTGTGCCTGCCCAGGAACGGTACACCTCTCGGTGTCCGTTCTCGGCATAGCATTTTTCTGAAAAGGCAAACGTCCGGCTCCTTGTGCCACAAGGAAGGTGCCAGCCCTGAAAGCTCTTGCTGCTCTTCACTGTCCCCGTTCAGCCTATGCTCAGGCACAACAGCATTGGGGATCTGTGCTTGCCCAGGTTCGGTACACCTCTCGGTGTCCGTTCTCGGTATAGAATTTTTCTGAAAAGGCAAACGTCCGGCTCCTTGTGCCACAAGGAAGGTGCCAGCCCTGAAAGCTCGTGCTGCTCTTCACTGTCCCCGTGCAGCCTATGCACAGGCACAACAGCACTGGGGATCTGTGCTTGCCCAGGATCGGTACACCTCACGGTGTTCGTTCTCGGCAGAGGCTCTTCCGAAAAGGCAAACGTCCGGCTCCTTGTCCTACAAGGAAGGTGCCAGCCCTGAAAGCTCGTGCTGCTCTTCACTGTCCCCGTGCAGCCTATGCACAGGCACAACAGCATTGGGGATCTGTGCTTGCCCAGGATCGGTACACCTCTAGGTGTTCGTTCACGGTATAGCATTTTTCTAAAAAGGCAAACGTCCGGCTCCTAGTCCCACAAGGAAGGTGCCAGCCCTGAAAGCTCGTGCTGCTCTTCACTGTCCCCGTGCAGCCTATGCACAGGCACAACAGCACTGGGGATCTGTGCTTGCCCAGGATCGGTACACCTCACGGTGTTCATTGTCAGCAGAGCCTCTTTCCGAAAAGGCAAACGTCCGGCTCCTTGTCCCACAAGGAAGGTGCCAGCCCTGAAAGCTCTTGCTGCTCTTCACTGTCCCCGTGCAGCCTATGCACAGGCACAACAGCATTGGGGATCTGTGCTTGCCCAGGATCGGTACACCTCTCGGTGTCCGTTCTCGGTATAGCATTTTTCTGAAAAGGCAAACGTCCGGCTCCTTGTCCCACAAGGAAGGTGCCAGCCCTGAAAGCTCTTGCTGCTCTTCACTGTCCCCGTGCAGCCTATGCACAGGCACAACAGCATTGGGGATCTGTGCTTGCCCAGGAACGGTACACCTCACGGTATTCGTTCTCGGCAGAGGCTCTTCCGAAAATGCAAACGTCCGGCTCCTAGTCCCACAAGGAAGGTGCCAGCCCTGAAAGCTCGTGCTGCTCTTCACTGTCCCCGTGCAGCCTATGCACAGGCACAACAGCATTGGGGATCTGTGCTTGCCCAGGATCTGTACACCTCTCGGTGTCCGTTCTCGGTATAGCATTTTTCTGAAAAGGCAAACGTCCGGCTCCTAGTCCCACAAGGAAGGTGCCAGCCCTGAAAGCTCGTGCTGCTCTTCACTGTCCCCGTGCAGCCTATGCACAGGCACAACAGCACTGGGGATCTGTGCTTGCCCAGGATCGGTACACCTCACGGTGTTCATTGTCAGCAGAGCCTCTTTCCGAAAAGGCAAACGTCCGGCTCCTTGTCCCACAAGGAAGGTGCCAGCCCTGAAAGCTCGTGCTGCTCTTCACTGTCCCCGTGCAGCCTATGCACAGGCACAACAGCATTGGGGATCTGTGCTTGCCCAGGATCGGTACACCTCTCGGTGTCCGTTCTCGGTATAGAATTTTTCTGAAAAGGCAAACGTCCGGCTCCTTGTGCCACAAGGAAGGTGCCAGCCCTGAAAGCTCGTGCTGCTCTTCACTGTCCCCGTGCAGCCTATGCACAGGCACAACAGCACTGGGGATCTGTGCCTGCCCAGGAACGGTACACCTCTCGGTGTCCGTTCTCGGCATAGCATTTTTCTGAAAAGGCAAACGTCCGGCTCCTTGTGCCACAAGGAAGGTGCCAGCCCTGAAAGCTCTTGCTGCTCTTCACTGTCCCCGTGCAGCCTATGCACAGGCACAACAGCACTGGGGATCTGTGCCTTCCCAGGAACGGTACACCTCACGGTGTTCGTTCTCCGGAGAGCCTCTTTCCGAAAATGCAAACGTCCGGCTCCTTGTCCCACAAGGAAGGTGCCAGCCCTGAAAGCTCTTGCTGCTCTTCACTGTCCCCGTGCAGCCTATGCACAGGCACAACAGCATTGGGGATCTGTGCTTGCCCAGGAACGGTACACCTCACGGTGTTCGTTCTCGGCAGAGGCTCTTCCGAAAATGCAAACGTCCGGCTCCTTGTCCCACAAGGAAGGTGCCAGCCCTGAAAGCTCGTGCTGCTCTTCACTGTCCCCGTGCAGCCTATGCACAGGCACAACAGCACTGGGGATCTGTGCTTGCCCAGGATCGGTACACCTCACGGTGTTCATTGTCAGCAGAGCCTCTTTCCGAAAAGGCAAACGTCCGGCTCCTTGTCCCACAAGGAAGGTGCCAGCCCTGAAAGCTCGTGCTGCTCTTCACTGTCCCCGTGCAGCCTATGCACAGGCACAACAGCATTGGGGATCTGTGCTTGCCCAGGATCGGTACACCTCTCGGTGTCCGTTCTCGGTATAGAATTTTTCTGAAAAGGCAAACGTCCGGCTCCTTGTGCCACAAGGAAGGTGCCAGCCCTGAAAGCTCGTGCTGCTCTTCACTGTCCCCGTGCAGCCTATGCACAGGCACAACAGCACTGGGGATCTGTGCCTGCCCAGGAACGGTACACCTCTCGGTGTCCGTTCTCGGCATAGCATTTTTCTGAAAAGGCAAACGTCCGGCTCCTTGTGCCACAAGGAAGGTGCCAGCCCTGAAAGCTCTTGCTGCTCTTCACTGTCCCCGTGCAGCCTATGCACAGGCACAACAGCACTGGGGATCTGTGCCTTCCCAGGAACGGTACACCTCACGGTGTTCGTTCTCCGGAGAGCCTCTTTCCGAAAATGCAAACGTCCGGCTCCTTGTCCCACAAGGAAGGTGCCAGCCCTGAAAGCTCTTGCTGCTCTTCACTGTCCCCGTGCAGCCTATGCACAGGCACAACAGCATTGGGGATCTGTGCTTGCCCAGGAACGGTACACCTCACGGTGTTCGTTCTCGGCAGAGGCTCTTCCGAAAATGCAAACGTCCGGCTCCTTGTCCCACAAGGAAGGTGCCAGCCCTGAAAGCTCGTGCTGCTCTTCACTGTCCCCGTGCAGCCTATGCACAGGCACAACAGCATTGGGGATCTGTGCTTGCCCAGGATCGGTACACCTCTCGGTGTCCGTTCTCGGTATAGCATTTTTCTGAAAAGGCAAACGTCCGGCTCCTAGTCCCACAAGGAAGGTGCCAGCCCTGAAAGCTCTTGCTGCTCTTCACTGTCCCCGTGCAGCCTATGCACAGGCACAACAGCACTGGGGATCTGTGCTTGCCCAGGATCGGTACACCTCACGGTGTTCGTTCTCGGCAGAGGCTCTTCCGAAAATGCAAACGTCCGGCTCCTTGTCCCACAAGGAAGGTGCCAGCCCTGAAAGCTCGTGCTGCTCTTCACTGTCCCCGTGCAGCCTATGCACAGGCACAACAGCATTGGGGATCTGTGCTTGCCCAGGATCGGTACACCTCTCGGTGTCCGTTCTCGGTATAGAATTTTTCTGAAAAGGCAAATGTCCGGCTCCTAGTCCCACAAGGAAGGTGCCAGCCCTGAAAGCTCGTGCTGCTCTTCACTGTCCCCGTGCAGCCTATGCACAGGCACAACAGCACTGGGGATCTGTGCTTGCCCAGGATCGGTACACCTCACGGTGTTCATTGTCAGCAGAGCCTCTCTCCGAAAAGGCAAACGTCCGGCTCCTTGTGCCACAAGGAAGGTGCCTGCCCTGAAAGCTCTTGCTGCTCTTCACTGTCCCCGTGCAGCCTATGCACAGGCACAACAGCACTGGGGATCTGTGCCTTCCCAGGAACGGTACACCTCACGGTGTTCGTTCTCGGCAGAGGCTCTTCCGAAAAGGCAAACGTCCGGCTCCTTGTCCCACAAGGAAGGTGCCAGCGCTGAAAGCTCTAGCTGCTCTCCACTGTCCCCGTGCAGCCTATGCACAGGCACAACAGCACTGGGGATCTGTGCCTTCCCAGGAACGGTACACCTCTCGGTGTTCGTTCTCGGCAGAGGCTCTTTCCGAAAATGCAAACGTCCGGCTCCTTGTCCCACAAGGAAGGTGCCAGCCCTGAAAGCTCTTGCTGCTCTTCACTGTCCCCGTGCAGCCTATGCACAGGCACAACAGCTCTGGGGATCTGTGCTTGCCCAGGAACGGTACACCTCACGGTGTTCGTTCTCGGCAGAGGCTCTTCCGAAAATGCAAACGTCCGGCTCCTTGTCCCACAAGGAAGGTGCCAGCCCTGAAAGCTCTTGCTGCTCTTCACTGTCCCCGTGCAGCCTATGCACAGGCACAACAGCATTGGGGATCTGTGCTTGCCCAGGATCGGTACACCTGTCGGTGTCCGTTCTCGGTATAGCATTTTTCTGAAAAGGCAAACGTCCGGCTCCTTGTCCGACAAGGAAGGTGCCAGCCCTGAAAGCTCGTGCTGCTCTTCACTGTCCCCGTGCAGCCTATGCACAGGCACAACAGCATTGGGGATCTGTGCTTGCCCAAGAACGGTACACTTCACGGTATTCGTTCTCGGCAGAGGCTCTTCCGAAAATGCAAATGTCCGGCTCCTTGTCCCACAAGGAAGGTGCCAGCCCTGAAAGCTCGTGCTGCTCTTCACTGTCCCCGTGCAGCCTATGCACAGGCACAACAGCACTGGGGATCTGTGCTTGCCCAGGATCTGTACACCTCACGGTGTTCATTGTCAGCAGAGCCTCTTTCCGAAAAGGCAAACGTCCGGCTCCTTGTCCCACAAGGAAGGTGCCAGCCCTGAAAGCTCGTGCTGCTCTTCACTGTCCCCGTGCAGCCTATGCACAGGCACAACAGCTCTGGGGATCTGTGCCTTCCCAGGAACGGTACACCTCACGGTGTTCGTTCTCCGGAGAGCCTCTTTCCGAAAAGGCAAACGTCCGGCTCCTTGTCCCACAAGGAAGGTGCCAGCCCTGAAAGCTCTTGCTGCTCTTCACTGTCCCCGTTAAGCCTATGCTCAGGCACAACAGCATTGGGGATCTGTGCTTGCCCAGGATCGGTACACTTCTCGGTGTCCGTTCTCGGTATAGAATTTTTCTGAAAAGGCAAACGTCCGGCTCCTAGTCCCACAAGGAAGGTGCCAGCCCTGAAAGCTCGTGCTGCTCTTCACTGTCCCCGTGCAGCCTATGCACAGGCACAACAGCACTGGGGATCTGTGCTTGCCCAGGATCGGTACACCTCACGGTGTTCGTTGTCAGCAGAACCTCTCTCCGAAAAGGCAAACGTCCGGCTCCTTGTCCCACAAGGAAGGTGCCAGCCCTGAAAGCTCTTGCTGCTCTTCACTGTCCCCGTGCAGCCTATGCACAGGCACAACAGCATTGGGGATCTGTGCTTGCCCAGGATCTGTACACCTCTCGGTATCCGTTCTCCGTATAGCATTTTTCTGAAAAGGCAAACGTCCGGCTCCTAGTCCCACAAGGAAGGTGCCAGCCCTGAAAGCTCGTGCTGCTCTTCACTGTCCCCGTGCAGCCTATGCACAGGCACAACAGCACTGGGGATCTGTGCCTGCCCAGGAACGGTACACCTCTCGGTGTCCGTTCTCGGCATAGCATTTTTCTGAAAAGGCAAACGTCCGGCTCCTTGTGCCACAAGGAAGGTGCCAGCCCTGAAAGCTCTTGCTGCTCTTCACTGTCCCCGTGCAGCCTATGCACAGGCACAACAGCATTGGGGATCTGTGCTTGCCCAGGATCGGTACACCTCACGGTATTCGTTCTCGGCAGAGGCTCTTCCGAAAATGCAAACGTCCGGCTCCTTGTCCCACAAGGAAGGTGCCAGCCCTGAAAGCTCGTGCTGCTCTTCACTGTCCCCGTGCAGCCTATGCACAGGCACAACAGCACTGGGGATCTGTGCTTGCCCAGGATCGGTACACCTCTCGGTGTCCGTTCTCGGTATAGCATTTTTCTGAAAAGGCAAACGTCCGGCTCCTAGTCCCACAAGGAAGGTGCCAGCCCTGAAAGCTCGTGCTGCTCTTCACTGTCCCCGTGCAGCCTATGCACAGGCACAACAGCTCCGGGGATCTGTGCCTTCCCAGGAACGGTACACCTCACGGTGTTCGTTCTCCGGAGAGCCTCTTTCCGAAAATGCAAATGTCCGGCTCCTTGTCCCACAAGGAAGGTGCCAGCCCTGAAAGCTCGTGCTGCTCTTCACTGTCCCCGTTCAGCCTATGCACAGGCACAACAGCACTGGGGATCTGTGCCTGCCCAGGAACGGTACACCTCTCGGTGTCCGTTCTCGGCATAGCTTTTTTCTGAAAAGGAAAACGTCCGCCTCCTTGTGCCACAAGGAAGGTGCCAGCCCTGAAAGCTCTTGCTGCTCTTCACTGTCCCCGTGCAGCCTATGCACAGGCACAACAGCATTGGGGATCTGTGCTTGCCCAGGATCGGTATACCTCACGGTGTTCGTTGTCAGCAGAGCCTCTTTCCGAAAAGGCAAACGTCCGGCTCCTTGTGTCACAAGGAAGGTGCCAGCCCTGAAAGCTCTTGCTGCTCTTCACTGTCCCCGTGCATCCTATGCACAGGCACAATAGCATTGGGGATCTGTGCTTGCCCAGGATCGGTACACCTCTCGGTGTCCGTTCTCGGTATAGCATTTTTCTGAAAAGGCAAACGTCCGGCTCCTTGTGCCACAAGGAAGGTGCCAGCCCTGAAAGCTCTTGCTGCTCTTCACTGTCCCCGTGCAGCCTATGCACAGGCACAACAGCATTGGGGATCTGTGCTTGCCCAGGATCGGTACACCTCACGGTATTCGTTCTCGGCAGAGGCTCTTCCGAAAATGCAAACGTCCGGCTCCTTGTCCCACAAGGAAGGTGCCAGCCCTGAAAGCTCGTGCTGCTCTTCACTGTCCCCGTGCAGCCTATGCACAGGCACAACAGCATTGGGGATCTGTGCTTGCCCAGGATCGGTACACCTCTCGGTGTCCGTTCTCGGTATAGCATTTTTCTGAAAAGGCAAACGTCTGGCTCCTAGTCCCACAAGGAAGGTGCCAGCCCTGAAAGCTCGTGCTGCTCTTCACTGTCCCCGTGCAGCCTATGCACAGGCACAACAGCACTGGGCATCTGTGCTTGCCCAGGATCGGTACACCTCACGGTGTTCATTGTCAGCAGAGCCTCTTTCCGAAAAGGCAAACGTCCGGCTCCTTGTCCCACAAGGAAGGTGCCAGCCCTGAAAGCTCGTGCTGCTCTTCACTGTCCCCGTGCAGCCTATGCACAGGCACAACAGCTCTGGGGATCTGTGCCTTCCCAGGAACGGTACACCTCACGGTGTTCGTTCTCCGGAGAGCCTCTTTCCGAAAATGCAAACGTCCGGCTCCTTGTCCCACAAGGAAGGTGCCAGCCCTGAAAGCTCGTGCTGCTCTTCACTGTCCCCGTTCAGCCTATGCACAGGCACAACAGCACTGGGGATCTGTGCCTGCCCAGGATCGGTATACCTCACGGTGTTCGTTGTCAGCAGAGCCTCTTTCCGAAAAGGCAAACGTCCGGCTCCTTGTGCCACAAGGAAGGTGCCAGCCCTGAAAGCTCGTGCTGCTCTTCACTGTCCCCGTGCAGCCTATGCACAGGCACAATAGCATTGGGGATCTGTGCTTGCCCAGGATCGGTACACCTCTCGGTGTCCGTTCTCGGTATAGCATTTTTCTGAAAAGGCAAACGTCCGGCTCCTAGTCCCACAAGGAAGGTGCCAGCCCTGAAAGCTCTTGCTGCTCTTCACTGTCCCCGTGCAGCCTATGCACAGGCACAACAGCATTGGGGATCTGTGCTTGCCCAGGAACGGTACACCTCTCGGTGTCCGTTCTCGGTATAGAATTTTTCTGAAAAGGCAAACGTCCGGCTCCTTGTGCCACAAGGAAGGTGCCAGCCCTGAAAGCTCGTGCTGCTCTTCACTGTCCCCGTGCAGCCTATGCACAGGCACAACAGCATTGGGGATCTGTGCTTGCCCAGGATCGGTACACCTCACGGTGTCCGTTCTCGGCAGAGGCTCTTCCGAAAAGGCAAACGTCCGGCTCCTTGTCCCACAAGGAAGGTGCCAGCCCTGAAAGCTCGTGCTGCTCTTCACTGTCCCCGTGCAGCCTATGCACAGGCACAACATCATTGGGGATCTGTGCCTGCCCAGGAACGGTACACCTCACGGTGTTCGTTCTCGGCATAGCATTTTTCTGAAAAGGCAAACGTCCGGCTCCTTGTCCCACAAGGAAGGTGCCAGCCCTGAAAGCTCATGCTGCTCTTCACTGTCCCCGTGCAGCCTATGCACAGGCACAACAGCATTGGGGATCTGTGCTTGCCCAGGATCGGTACACCTCTCGGTGTCCGTTCTCGGTATAGCATTTTTCTGAAAAGGCAAACGTCCGGCTCCTTGTCCCACAAGGAAGGTGCCAGCCCTGAAAGCTCGTGCTGCTCTTCACTGTCCCCGTGCAGCCTATGCACAGGCACAACAGCATTGGGGATCTGTGCTTGCCCAGGAACGGAACACCTCATGGTGTTCGTTCTCGGCAGAGGCTCTTCCGAAAAGGCAAACGTCCGACAAGGAAGGTGCCAGCGCTGAAAGCTCGTGCTGCTCTTCACTGTCCCCGTGCAGCCTATGCACAGGCACAACAGCACTGGGGATTTGTGCTTGCCCAGGATCGGTACACCTCACGGTGTTCGTTCTCGGCAGAGGCTCTTCCGAAAAGGCAAACGTCCGGCTCCTTGTCCTACAAGGAAGGTGCCAGCCCTGAAAGCTCGTGCTGCTCTTCACTGTCCCCGTGCAGCCTATGCACAGGCACAACAGCATTGGGGATCTGTGCTTGCCCAGGATCGGTACACCTCACGGTGTCCGTTCTCGGTATAGCATTATTCTGAAAAGGCAAACGTCCGGCTCCTTGTCCGACAAGGAAGGTGCCAGCCCTGAAAGCTCTTGCTGCTCTTCACTGTCCCCGTGCAGCCTATGCACAGGCACAACAGCACTGGGGATCTGTGCCTTCCCAGGATCGGTACACCTCACGGTGTTCGTTCTCCGGAGAGCCTCTTTCCGAAAATGCAAACGTCCGGCTCCTTGTCCCACAAGGAAGGTGCCAGCCCTGAAAGCTCGTGCTGCTCTTCACTGTCCCCGTGCAGCCTATGCACAGGCACAACAGCATTGGGGATCTGTGCTTGCCCAGGAACGGTACACCTCTCGGTCTCCGTTCTCGGTATAGAATTTTTCTGAAAAGGCAAACGTCCGGCTCCTTGTGCCACAAGGAAGGTGCCTGCCCTGAAAGCTCGTGCTGCTCTTCACTGTCCCCGTGCAGCCTATGCACAGGCACAACAGCACTGGGGATCTGTGCTTGCCCAGGATCGGTACACCTCACGGTGTTCGTTCTCGGCAGAGGCTCTTCCGAAAAGGCAAACGTCCGGCTCCTTGTGCCACAAGGAAGGTGCCAGCCCTGAAAGCTCGTGCTGCTCTTCACTGTCCCCGTGCAGCCTATGCACAGGCACAACAGCATTGGGGATCTGTGCTTGCCCAGGATCGGTACACCTCACGGTGTTCGTTCTCGGCAGAGGCTCTTCCGAAAAGGCAAACGTCCGGCTCCTTGTCCCACAAGGAAGGTGCCAGCCCTGAAAGCTCGTGCTGCTCTTCACTGTCCCCGTGCAGCCTATGCACAGGCACAACAGCATTGGGGATCTGTGCCTGCCCAGGAACGGTACAACTCACGGTGTTCGTTCTCGGCATAGCATTTTTCTGAAAAGGCAAACGTCCGGCTCCTTGTCCGACAAGGAAGGTGCCAGCCCTGAAAGCTCTTGCTGCTCTTCACTGTCCCCGTGCAGCCTATGCACAGGCACAACAGCACTGGGGATCTGTGCTTGCCCAGGATCGGTACACCTCTCGGTGTCCGTTGTCGGTATAGCATTTTTCTGAAAAGGCAAACGTCCGGCTCCTTGTCCCACAAGGAAGGTGCCAGCCCTGAAAGCTCGTGCTGCTCTTCACTGTCCCCGTGCAGCCTATGCACAGGCACAACAGCATTGCGGATCTCTGCTTGCCCAGGAACGGAACACCTCACGGTGTTCGTTCTCGGCAGAGGCTCTTCCGAAAAGGCAAACGTCCGACAAGGAAGGTGCCAGCGCTGAAAGCTCGTGCTGCTCTTCACTGTCCCCGTGCAGCCTATGCACAGGCACAACAGCACTGGGGATCTGTGCCTGCCCAGGAACGGTACACCTCTCGGTGTCCGTTCTCGGCATAGCATTTTTCTGAAAAGGCAAACGTCCGGCTCCTTGTGCCACAAGGAAGGTGCCAGCCCTGAAAGCTCTTGCTGCTCTTCACTGTCCCCGTGCAGCCTATGCACAGGCACAACAGCACTGGGGATCTGTGCTTGCCCAGGATCGGTACACCTCACGGTGTTCATTGTCAGCAGAGCCTCTTTCCGAAAAGGCAAACGTCCGGCTCCTTGTCCCACAAGGAAGGTGCCAGCCCTGAAAGCTCTTGCTGCTCTTCACTGTCCCCGTGCAGCCTATGCACAGGCACAACAGCATTGGGGATCTGTGCTTGCCCAGGATCGGTACACCTCTCGGTGTCCGTTCTCGGTATAGCATTTTTCTGAAAAGGCAAACGTCCGGCTCCATGTCCGACAAGGAAGGTGCCAGCCCTGAAAGCTCGTGCTGCTCTTCACTGTCCCCGTGCAGCCTATGCACAGGCACAACAGCACTGGGGATCTGTGCTTGCCCAGGATCGGTACACCTCTCGGTGTTCATTCTCCGGAGAGCCTCTCTCCGAAAAGGCAAACGTCCGGCTCCTTGTGCCACAAGGAAGGTGCCAGCCCTGAAAGCTCGTGCTGCTCTTCACTGTCCCCGTGCAGCCTATGCACAGGCACAACAGCACTGGGGATCTGTGCCTGCCCAGGAACGGTACACCTCTCGGTGTCCGTTCTCGGCATAGCATTTTTCTGAAAAGGCAAACGTCCGGCTCCTTGTGCCACAAGGAAGGTGCCAGCCCTGAAAGCTCTTGCTGCTCTTCACTGTCCCCGTGCAGCCTATGCACAGGCACAACAGCATTGGGGATCTGTGCTTGCCCAGGAACGGTACACCTCACGGTATTCGTTCTCGGCAGAGGCTCTTCCGAAAAGCCAAACGTCCGGCTCCTTGTCCCACAAGGAAGGTGCCAGCCCTGAAAGCTCTTGCTGCTCTTCACTGTCCCCGTGCAGCCTATGCACAGGCACAACAGCACTGGGGATCTGTGCCTTCCCAGGAACGGTACACCTCACGGTGTTCGTTCTCCGGAGAGCCTCTTTCCGAAAATGCAAACGTCCGGCTCCTTGTCCCACAAGGAAGGTGCCAGCCCTGAAAGCTCTTGCTGCTCTTCACTGTCCCCGTGCAGCCTATGCACAGGCACAACAGCATTGGGGATCTGTGCTTGCCCAGGATCGGTACACCTCACGGTGTTCATTGTCAGCAGAGCCTCTTTCCGAAAAGGCAAACGTCCGGCTCCTTGTGCCACAAGGAAGGTGCCAGCCCTGAAAGCTCGTGCTGCTCTTCACTGTCCCCGTGCAGCCTATGCACAGGCACAACAGCATTGGGGATCTGTGCTTGCCCAGGATCGGTACACCTCACGGTGTTCGTTCTCGGCAGAGGCTCTTCCGAAAAGGCAAACGTCCGGCTCCTTGTCCCACAAGGAAGGTGCCAGCCCTGAAAGCTCGTGCTGCTCTTCACTGTCCCCGTGCAGCCTATGCACAGGCACAACAGCATTGGGGATCTGTGCCTGCCCAGGAACGGTACACCTCACGGTGTTCGTTCTCGGCATAGCATTTTTCTGAAAAGGCAAACGTCCGGCTCCTTGTCCCACAAGGAAGGTGCCAGCCCTGAAAGCTCTTGCTGCTCTTCACTGTCCCCGTGCAGCCTATGCACAGGCACAACAGCATTGGGGATCTGTGCTTGCCCAGGATCGGTACACCTCTCGGTGTCCGTTCTCGGTATAGCATTTTTCTGAAAAGGCAAACGTCCGGCTCCTTGTCCCACAAGGAAGGTGCCAGCCCTGAAAGCTCGTGCTGCTCTTCACTGTCCCCGTGCAGCCTAAGCACAGGCACAACAGCATTGCGGATCTGTGCTTGCCCAGGAACGGAACACCTCACGGTGTTCGTTCTCGGCAGAGGCTCTTCCGAAAAGGCAAACGTCCGACAAGGAAGGTGCCAGCGCTGAAAGCTCGTGCTGCTCTTCACTGTCCCCGTGCAGCCTATGCACAGGCACAACAGCACTGGGGATCTGTGCTTGCCCAGGATCGGTACACCTCACGGTGTTCGTTCTCGGCAGAGACTCTTCCGAAAAGGCAAACGTCCGGCTCCTTGTCCCACAAGGAAGGTGCCAGCCCTGAAAGCTCTTGCTGCTCTTCACTGTCCCCGTGCAGCCTATGCACAGGCACAACAGCACTGGGGATCTGTGCTTGCCCAGGATCGGTACACCTCTCGGTGTCCGTTCTCGGTATAGCATTTTTCTGAAAAGGCAAACGTCCGGCTCCTAGTCCCACAAGGAAGGTGCCAGCCCTGAAAGCTCGTGCTGCTCTTCACTGTCCCCGTGCAGCCTATGCACAGGCACAACAGCATTGGGGATCTGTGCTTGCCCAGGATCGGTACACCTCTCGGTGTCCGTTCTCGGTATAGCATTTTTCTGAAAAGGCAAAAGTCCGGCTCCTTGTCCGACAAGGAAGGTGCCAGCCCTGAAAGCTCGTGCTGCTCTTCACTGTCCCCGTGCAGCCTATGCACAGGCACAACAGCACTGGGGATCTGTGCTTGCCCAGGATCGGTACACCTCTCGGTGTTCATTCTCCGGAGAGCCTCTCTCCGAAAAGGCAAACGTCCGGCTCCTTGTCCCACAAGGAAGGTGCCAGCCCTGAAAGCTCGTGCTGCTCTTCACTGTCCCCGTGCAGCCTATGCACAGGCACAACAGCACTGGGGATCTGTGCCTTCCCAGGAACGGTACACCTCACGGTGTTCGTTCTCCGGAGAGCCTCTTTCCGAAAATGCAAACGTCCGGCTCCTTGTCCCACAAGGAAGGTGCCAGCCCTGAAAGCTCTTGCTGCTCTTCACTGTCCCCGTGCAGCCTATGCACAGGCACAACAGCACTGGGGATCTGTGCCTGCCCAGGAACGGTACACCTCTCGGTGTCCGTTCTCGGTATAGCATTTTTCTGAAAAGGCAAACGTCCGCCTCCTTGTGCCACAAGGAAGGTGCCAGCCCTGAAAGCTCGTGCTGCTCTTCACTGTCCCCGTGCAGCCTAAGCACAGGCACAACAGCATTGCGGATCTGTGCTTGCCCAGGAACGGAACACCTCACGGTGTTCGTTCTCGGCAGAGACTCTTTCGAAAAGGCAAACGTCCGGCTCCTTGTGCCACAAGGAAGGTGCCAGCCCTGAAAGCTCGTGCTGCTCTTCACTGTCCCCGTGCAGCCTATGCACAGGCACAACAGCATTGGGGATCTGTGCTTGCCCAGGATCTGTACACCTCTCGGTGTCCGTTCTCGGTATAGCATTTTTCTGAAAAGGCAAACGTCCGGCTCCTAGTCCCACAAGGAAGGTGCCAGCCCTGAAAGCTCGTGCTGCTCTTCACTGTCCCCGTGCAGCCTATGCACAGGCACAACAGCACTGGGGATCTGTGCTTGCCCAGGATCGGTACACCTCTCGGTGTCCGTTCTCGGCATAGCATTTTTCTGAAAAGGCAAACGTCCGGCTCCTAGTCCCGCAAGGAAGGTGCCAGCCCTGAAAGCTCGTGCTGCTCTTCACTGTCCCCGTGCAGCCTATGCACAGGCACAACAGCATTGGGGATCTGTGCTTGCCCAGGATCGGTACACCTCTCGGTGTCCGTTCTCGGTATAGCATTTTTCTGAAAAGGCAAAAGTCCGGCTCCTTGTCCGACAAGGAAGGTGCCAGCCCTGAAAGCTCGTGCTGCTCTTCACTGTCCCCGTGCAGCCTATGCACAGGCAAACAGCACTGGGGATCTGTGCTTGCCCAGGATCGGTACACCTCTCGGTGTTCATTCTCCGGAGAGCCTCTCTCCGAAAAGGCAAACGTCCGGCTCCTTGTCCCACAAGGAAGGTGCCAGCCCTGAAAGCTCGTGCTGCTCTTCACTGTCCCCGTGCAGCCTATGCACAGGCACAACAGCACTGGGGATCTGTGCCTTCCCAGGAACGGTACACCTCACGGTGTTCGTTCTCCGGAGAGCCTCTTTCCGAAAATGCAAACGTCCGGCTCCTTGTCCCACAAGGAAGGTGCCAGCCCTGAAAGCTCTTGCTGCTCTTCACTGTCCCCGTGCAGCCTATGCACAGGCACAACAGCACTGGGGATCTGTGCCTGCCCAGGAACGGTACACCTCTCGGTGTCCGTTCTCGGCATAGCATTTTTCTGAAAAGGCAAACGTCCGCCTCCTTGTGCCACAAGGAAGGTGCCAGCCCTGAAAGCTCTTGCTGCTCTTCACTGTCCCCGTGCAGCCTATGCACAGGCACAACAGCATTGGGGATCTGTGCTTGCCCAGGAACGGTACACCTCACGGTATTCGTTCTCGGCAGAGGATCTTCCGAAAAGGCAAACGTCCGGCTCCTTGTCCCACAAGGAAGGTGCCAGCCCTGAAAGCTTGTGCTGCTCTTCACTGTCCCCGTGCAGCCTATGCACAGGCACAACAGCATTGGGGATCTGTGCTTGCCCAGGATCTGTACACCTCTCGGTGTCCGTTCTCGGTATAGCATTTTTCTGAAAAGGCAAACGTCCGGCTCCTAGTCCCACAAGGAAGGTGCCAGCCCTGAAAGCTCGTGCTGCTCTTCACTGTCCCCGTGCAGCCTATGCACAGGAACAACAGCACTGGGGATCTGTGCCTTCCCAGGAACGGTACACCTCACGGTGTTCGTTCTCCGGAGAGCCTCTTTCCGAAAATGCAAACGTCCGGCTCCTTGTCCCACAAGGAAGGTGCCAGCCCTGAAAGCTCTTGCTGCTCTTCACTGTCCCCGTGCAGCCTATGCTCAGGCACAACAGCATTGGGGATCTGTGCTTGCCCAGGATCGGTACACCTCTCGGTGTCCGTTCTCGGTATAGCATTTTTCTGAAAAGGCAAACGTCCGGCTCCTAGTCCCACAAGGAAGGTGCCAGCCCTGAAAGCTCGTGCTGCTCTTCACTGTCCCCGTGCAGCCTATGCACAGGCACAACAGCACTGGGGATCTGTGCTTGCCCAGGATCGGTACACCTCACGGTGTTCGTTGTCAGCAGAACCTCTCTCCGAAAAGGCAAACGTCCGGCTCCTTGTCCCACAAGGAAGGTGCCAGCCCTGAAAGCTCTTGCTGCTCTTCACTGTCCCCGTGCAGCCTATGCACAGGCACAACAGCATTGGGGATCTGTGCTTGCCCAGGATCGGTACACCTCACGGTGTTCGTTCTCGGCAGAGGCTCTTCCGAAAAGGCAAACGTCCGGCTCCTTGTCCCACAAGGAAGGTGCCAGCCCTGAAAGCTCGTGCTGCTCTTCACTGTCCCCGTGCAGCCTATGCACAGGCACAACAGCATTGGGGATCTGTGCTTGCCCAGGATCGGTACACCTCTCGGTGTCCGTTCTCGGTATAGCATTTTTCTGAAAAGGCAAACGTCCGGCTCCTTGTCCCACAAGGAAGGTGCCAGCCCTGAAAGCTCGTGCTGCTCTTCACTGTCCCCGTGCAGCCTAAGCACAGGCACAACAGCATTGCGGATCTGTGCTTGCCCAGGAACGGAACACCTCACGGTGTTCGTTCTCGGCAGAGGCTCTTCCGAAAAGGCAAACGTCCGACAAGGAAGGTGCCAGCGCTGAAAGCTCGTGCTGCTCTTCACTGTCCCCGTGCAGCCTATGCACAGGCACAACAGCACTGGGGATCTGTGCTTGCCCAGGATCGGTACACCTCACGGTGTTCGTTGTCAGCAGAGACTCTTCCGAAAAGGCAAACGTCCGGCTCCTTGTCCCACAAGGAAGGTGCCAGCCCTGAAAGCTCGTGCTGCTCTTCACTGTCCCCGTGCAGCCTATGCACAGGCACAACAGCATTGGGGATCTGTGCTTGCCCCGGATCGGTACACCTCTCGGTGTCCGTTCTTGGTATAGAATTTTTCTGAAAAGGCAAACGTCCGGCTCCTTGTGCCACAAGGAAGGTGCCAGCCCTGAAAGCTCGTGCTGCTCTTCACTGTCCCCGTGCAGCCTATGCACAGGCACAACAGCACTGGGGATCTGTGCTTGCCCAGGATCGGTACACCTCACGGTGTTCGTTCTCGGCAGAGACTCTTCCGAAAAGGCAAACGTCCGGCTCCTTGTCCCACAAGGAAGGTGCCAGCCCTGAAAGCTCGTGCTGCTCTTCACTGTCCCCGTGCAGCCTATGCACAGGCACAACAGCATTGGGGATCTGTGCTTGCCCAGGATCTGTACACCTCTCGGTGTCCGTTCTCGGTATAGCATTTTTCTGAAAAGGCAAACGTCCGGCTCCTAGTCCCACAAGGAAGGTGCCAGCCCTGAAAGCTCGTGCTGCTCTTCACTGTCCCCGTGCAGCCTATGCACAGGCACAACAGCATACGGGATCTGTGCTTGCCCAGGATCGGTACACCTCTCGGTGTCCGTTCTCGGTATAGCATTTTTCTGAAAAGGCAAAAGTACGGCTCCTTGTCCGACAAGGAAGGTGCCAGCGCTGAAAGCTCGTGCTGCTCTTCACTGTCCCCGTGCAGCCTATGCACAGGCACAACAGCACTGGGGATCTGTGCTTGCCCAGGATCGGTACACCTCTCGGTGTTCATTCTCCGGAGAGCCTCTCTCCGAAAAGGCAAACGTCCGGCTCCTTGTCCCACAAGGAAGGTGCCAGCCCTGAAAGCTCGTGCTGCTCTTCACTGTCCCCGTGCAGCCTATGCACAGGCACAACAGCACTGGGGATCTGTGCTTGCCCAGGATCGGTACACCTCACGGTGTTCATTGTCAGCAGAGCCTCTTTCCGAAAAGGCAAACGTCCGGCTCCTTGTGCCACAAGGAAGGTGCCAGCCCTGAAAGCTCGTGCTGCTCTTCACGGTCCCCGTTCAGCCTATGCTCAGGCACAACAGCATTGGGGATCTGTGCTTGCCCAGGATCGGTACACCTCTCGGTGTCCGTTCTCGGTATAGAATTTTTCTGAAAAGGCAAACGTCCGGCTCCTAGTCCCACAAGGAAGGTGCCAGCCCTGAAAGCTCGTGCTGCTCTTCACTGTCCCCGTGCAGCCTATGCACAGGCACAACAGCACTGGGGATCTGTGCTTGCCCAGGATCGGTACACCTCACGGTGTTCGTTGTCAGCAGAACCTCTCTCCGAAAAGGCAAACGTCCGGCTCCTTGTGCCACAAGCAAGGTGCCAGCCCTGAAAGCTCTTGCTGCTCTTCACTGTCCCCGTGCAGCCTATGCACAGGCACAACAGCACTGGGGATCTGTGCCTTCCCAGGAACGGTACACCTCACGGTATTCGTTCTCCGGAGAGCCTCTTTCCGAAAATGCAAACGTCCGGCTCCTTGTCCCACAAGGAAGGTGCCAGCCCTGAAAGCTCTTGCTGCTCTTCACTGTCCCCGTGCAGCCTATGCACAGGCACAACAGCTCTGGGGATCTGTGCCTTCCCAGGAACGGTACACCTCACGGTGTTCGTTCTCCGGAGAGGCTCTTCCGAAAATGCAAACGTCCGGCTCCTTGTCCCACAAGGAAGGTGCCAGCCCTGAAAGCTCTTGCTGCTCTTCACTGTCCCCGTGCAGCCTATGCGCAGGCACAACAGCATTGGGGATCTGTGCTTGCCCAGGATCTGTACACCTCTCGGTGTCCGTTCTCGGTATAGCATTTTTCTGAAAAGGCAAACGTCCGGCTCCTAGTCCCACAAGGAAGGTGCCAGCCCTGAAAGCTCGTGCTGCTCTTCACTGTCCCCGTGCAGCCTATGCACAGGCACAACAGCACTGGGGATCTGTGCTTGCCCAGGATCGGTACACCTCACGGTGTTCGTTCTCGGCAGAGGCTCTTCCGAAAAGGCAAACGTCCGGCTCCTTGTCCCACAAGGAAGGTGCCAGCCCTGAAAGCTCGTGCTGCTCTTCACTGTCCCCGTGCAGCCTATGCACAGGCACAACAGCATTGGGGATCTGTGCTTGCCCAGGATCGGTACACCTCACGGTGTTCGTTGTCAGCAGAGCCTCTTTCCGAAAAGGCAAACGTCCGGCTCCTTGTGCCACAAGGAAGGTGCCAGCCCTGAAAGCTCGTGCTGCTCTTCACTGTCCCCGTGCAGCCTATGCACAGGCACAACAGCATTGGGGATCTGTGCTTGCCCAGGATCGGTACACCTCTCGGTGTCCGTTCTCGGTATAGAATTTTTCTGAAAAGGCAAACGTCCAGCTCCTTGTGCCACAAGGAAGGTGCCAGCCCTGAAAGCTCGTGCTGCTCTTCACTGTCCCCGTGCAGCCTATGCACAGGCACAACAGCACTGGGGATCTGTGCCTGCCCAGGAACGGTACACCTCTCGGTGTCCGTTCTCGGCATAGCATTTTTCTGAAAAGGCAAACGTCCGGCTCCTTGTGCCACAAGGAAGGTGCCAGCCCTGAAAGCTCTTGCTGCTCTTCACTGTCCCCGTTCAGCCTATGCTCAGGCACAACAGCATTGGGGATCTGTGCTTGCCCAGGTTCGGTACACCTCTCGGTGTCCGTTCTCGGTATAGAATTTTTCTGAAAAGGCAAACGTCCGGCTCCTAGTCCCACAAGGAAGGTGCCAGCCCTGAAAGCTCGTGCTGCTCTTCACTGTCCCCGTGCAGCCTATGCACAGGCACAACAGCACTGGGGATCTGTGCTTGCCAAAGATCGGTACACCTCACGGTGTTCGTTCTCGGCAGAGGCTCTTCCGAAAAGGCAAACGTCCGGCTCCTAGTCCCACAAGGAAGGTGCCAGCCCTGAAAGCTCGTGCTGCTCTTCACTGTCCCCGTGCAGCCTATGCACAGGCACAACAGCATTGGGGATCTGTGCTTGCCCAGGATCGGTACACCTCTCGGTGTTCGTTCACGGTATAGCATTTTTCTGAAAAGGCAAACGTCCGGCTCCTTGTGCCACAAGGAAGGTGCCAGCCCTGAAAGCTCGTGCTGCTCTTCACTGTCC
Organism: Buteo buteo; assembly: GCF_964188355.1. Lineage (NCBI taxonomy): Eukaryota > Metazoa > Chordata > Aves > Accipitriformes > Accipitridae > Buteo > Buteo buteo. The sequence continues at coordinate 26,858 of NW_027439306.1, forward strand.
CCGTGCAGCCTATGCACAGGCACAACAGCACTGGGGATCTGTGCTTGCCCAGGATCGGTACACCTCACGGTGTTCATTGTCAGCAGAGCCTCTTTCCGAAAAGGCAAACGTCCGGCTCCTTGTGCCACAAGGAAGGTGCCAGCCCTGAAAGCTCTTGCTGCTCTTCACTGTCCCCGTGCAGCCTATGCACAGGCACAACAGCATTGGGGATCTGTGCTTGCCCAGGATCGGTACACCTCTCGGTGTCCGTTCTCGGTATAGCATTTTTCTGAAAAGGCAAACGTCCGGCTCCTTGTCCGACAAGGAAGGTGCCAGCCCTGAAAGCTCGTGCTGCTCTTCACTGTCCCCGTGCAGCCTATGTACAGGCACAACAGCACTGGGGATCTGTGCTTGCCCAGGATCGGTACACCTCTCGGTGTTCATTCTCCGGAGAGCCTCTCTCCGAAAAGGCAAACGTCCGGCTCCTTGTCCCACAAGGAAGGTGCCAGCCCTGAAAGCTCGTGCTGCTCTTCACTGTCCCCGTGCAGCCTATGCACAGGCACAACAGCATACGGGATCTGTGCTTGCCCAGGATCGGTACACCTCTCGGTGTCCGTTCTCGGTATAGCATTTTTCTGAAAAGGCAAACGTCCGGCTCCTAGTCCCACAAGGAAGGTGCCAGCCCTGAAAGCTCGTGCTGCTCTTCACTGTCCCCGTGCAGCCTATGCACAGGCACAACAGCACTGGGGATCTGTGCTTGCCCAGGATCGGTACACCTCACGGTGTTCGTTCTCGGCAGAGGCTCTTCCGAAAAGGCAAACGTCCGGCTCCTTGTCCCACAAGGAAGGTGCCAGCCCTGAAAGCTCGTGCTGCTCTTCACTGTCCCCGTGCAGCCTATGCACAGGCACAACAGCATTGGGGATCTGTGCTTGCCCAGGAGCGGTACACCTCACGGAGTTCGTTGTCAGCAGAGCCTCTTTCCGAAAAGGCAAACGTCCGGCTCCTTGTCCCACAAGGAAGGTGCCAGCCCTGAAAGCTCGTGCTGCTCTTCACTGTCCCCGTGCAGCCTATGCACAGGCACAACAGCATTGGGGATCTGTGCTTGCCCAGGATCGGTACACCTCTCGGTGTCCGTTCTCGGTATAGCATTTTTCTGAAAAGGCAAACGTCCGGCTCCTAGTCCCACAAGGAAGGTGCCAGCCCTGAAAGCTCTTGCTGCTCTTCACTGTCCCCGTGCAGCCTATGCACAGGCACAACAGCACTGGGGATCTGTGCCTGCCCAGGAACGGTACACCTCTCGGTGTCCGTTCTCGGCATAGCATTTTTCTGAAAAGGGAAACGTCCGGCTCCTTGTGCCACAAGGAAGGTGCCAGCCCTGAAAGCTCTTGCTGCTCTTCACTGTCCCCGTGCAGCCTATGCACAGGCACAACAGCATTGGGGATCTGTGCTTGCCCAGGAACGGTACACCTCACGGTATTCGTTCTCGGCAGAGGCTCTTCCGAAAATGCAAACGTCCGGCTCCTTGTCCCACAAGGAAGGTGCCAGCCCTGAAAGCTCGTGCTGCTCTTCACTGTCCCCGTGCAGCCTATGCACAGGCACAACAGCATTGGGGATCTGTGCTTGCCCAGGATCTGTACACCTCTCGGTGTCCGTTCTCGGTATAGCATTTTTCTGAAAAGGCAAACGTCCGGCTCCTAGTCCCACAAGGAAGGTGCCAGCCCTGAAAGCTCGTGCTGCTCTTCACTGTCCCCGTGCAGCCTATGCACAGGCACAACAGCACTGGGGATCTGTGCTTGCCCAGGATCGGTACACCTCACGGTGTTCATTGTCAGCAGAGCCTCTTTCCGAAAAGGCAAACGTCCGGCTCCTTGTCCGACAAGGAAGGTGCCAGCCCTGAAAGCTCGTGCTGCTCTTCACTGTCCCCGTGCAGCCTATGCACAGGCACAACAGCTCTGGGGATCTGTGCCTTCCCAGGAACGGTACACCTCACGGTGTTCGTTCTCCGGAGAGCCTCTTTCCGAAAATGCAAACGTCCGGCTCCTTGTCCGACAAGGAAGGTGCCAGCCCTGAAAGCTCTTGCTGCTCTTCACTGTCCCCGTGCAGCCTATGCACAGGCACAACAGCATTGGGGATCTGTGCTTGCCCAGGATCGGTACACCTCTCGGTGTCCGTTCTCGGTATAGCATTTTTCTGAAAAGGCAAACGTCCGGCTCCTTGTCCCACAAGGAAGGTGCCAGCCCTGAAAGCTCGTGCTGCTCTTCACTGTCCCCGTTCAGCCTATGCACAGGCACAACAGCATTGCGGATCTCTGCTTGCCCAGGAACGGAACACCTCACGGTGTTCGTTCTCGGCAGAGGCTCTTCCGAAAAGGCAAACGTCCGACAAGGAAGGTGCCAGCGCTGAAAGCTCGTGCTGCTCTTCACTGTCCCCGTGCAGCCTATGCACAGGCACAACAGCACTGGGGATCTGTGCCTGCCCAGGAACGGTACACCTCTCGGTGTCCGTTCTCGGCATAGCATTTTTCTGAAAAGGCAAACGTCCGGCTCCTTGTGCCACAAGGAAGGTGCCAGCCCTGAAAGCTCTTGCTGCTCTTCACTGTCCCCGTTCAGCCTATGCTCAGGCACAACAGCATTGGGGATCTGTGCTTGCCCAGGTTCGGTACACCTCTCGGTGTCCGTTCTCGGTATAGAATTTTTCTGAAAAGGCAAACGTCCGGCTCCTTGTGCCACAAGGAAGGTGCCAGCCCTGAAAGCTCGTGCTGCTCTTCACTGTCCCCGTGCAGCCTATGCACAGGCACAACAGCACTGGGGATCTGTGCTTGCCCAGGATCGGTACACCTCACGGTGTTCGTTCTCGGCAGAGGCTCTTCCGAAAAGGCAAACGTCCGGCTCCTTGTCCTACAAGGAAGGTGCCAGCCCTGAAAGCTCGTGCTGCTCTTCACTGTCCCCGTGCAGCCTATGCACAGGCACAACAGCATTGGGGATCTGTGCTTGCCCAGGATCGGTACACCTCTCGGTGTTCGTTCACGGTATAGCATTTTTCTGAAAAGGCAAACGTCCGGCTCCTAGTCCCACAAGGAAGGTGCCAGCCCTGAAAGCTCGTGCTGCTCTTCACTGTCCCCGTGCAGCCTATGCACAGGCACAACAGCACTGGGGATCTGTGCTTGCCCAGGATCGGTACACCTCACGGTGTTCATTGTCAGCAGAGCCTCTTTCCGAAAAGGCAAACGTCCGGCTCCTTGTCCCACAAGGAAGGTGCCAGCCCTGAAAGCTCTTGCTGCTCTTCACTGTCCCCGTGCAGCCTATGCACAGGCACAACAGCATTGGGGATCTGTGCTTGCCCAGGATCGGTACACCTCTCGGTGTCCGTTCTCGGTATAGCATTTTTCTGAAAAGGCAAACGTCCGGCTCCTTGTCCCACAAGGAAGGTGCCAGCCCTGAAAGCTCTTGCTGCTCTTCACTGTCCCCGTGCAGCCTATGCACAGGCACAACAGCATTGGGGATCTGTGCTTGCCCAGGAACGGTACACCTCACGGTATTCGTTCTCGGCAGAGGCTCTTCCGAAAATGCAAACGTCCGGCTCCTTGTCCCACAAGGAAGGTGCCAGCCCTAAAAGCTCGTGCTGCTCTTCACTGTCCCCGTGCAGCCTATGCACAGGCACAACAGCATTGGGGATCTGTGCTTGCCCAGGATCTGTACACCTCTCGGTGTCCGTTCTCGGTATAGCATTTTTCTGAAAAGGCAAAAGTCCGGCTCCTAGTCCCACAAGGAAGGTGCCAGCCCTGAAAGCTCGTGCTGCTCTTCACTGTCCCCGTGCAGCCTATGCACAGGCACAACAGCACTGGGGATCTGTGCTTGCCCAGGATCGGTACACCTCACGGTGTTCATTGTCAGCAGAGCCTCTTTCCGAAAAGGCAAACGTCCGGCTCCTTGTCCGACAAGGAAGGTGCCAGCCCTGAAAGCTCGTGCTGCTCTTCACTGTCCCCGTGCAGCCTATGCACAGGCACAACAGCTCTGGGGATCTGTGCCTTCCCAGGAACGGTACACCTCACGGTGTTCGTTCTCCGGAGAGCCTCTTTCCGAAAATGCAAACGTCCGGCTCCTTGTCCCACAAGGAAGGTGCCAGCCCTGAAAGCTCGTGCTGCTCTTCACTGTCCCCGTGCAGCCTATGCACAGGCACAACAGCATTGGGGATCTGTGCTTGCCCAGGAACGGTACACCTCTCGGTGTCCGTTCTCGGTATAGCATTTTTCTGAAAAGGCAAACGTCCGGCTCCTTGTCCCACAAGGAAGGTGCCAGCCCTGAAAGCTCTTGCTGCTCTTCACTGTCCCCGTGCAGCCTATGCACAGGCACAACAACATTGGGGATCTGTGCTTGCCCAGGATCTGTACACCTCTCGGTGTTCGTTCTCGGTATAGCATTTTTCTGAAAATGCAAACGTCCGGCTCCTTGTGCCACAAGGAAGGTGCCAGCCCTGAAAGCTCGTGCTGCTCTTCACTGTCCCCGTGCAGCCTATGCACAGGCACAACAGCATTGGGGATCTGTGCTTGCCCAGGAACAGTACACCTCACGGTGTTCGTTCTCGGCAGAGGCTCTTCCGAAAATGCAAACGTCCGGCTCCTTGTCCCACAAGGAAGGTGCCAGCCCTGAAAGCTCTTGCTGCTCTTCACTGTCCCCGTGCAGCCTATGCACAGGCACAACAGCATTGGGGATCTGTGCTTGCCCAGGATCTGTACACCTCTCGGTGTCCGTTCTTGGTATTGCATTTTTCTGAAAAGGCAAACGTCCGGCTCCTAGTCCCACAAGGAAGGTGCCAGCCCTGAAAGCTCGTGCTGCTCTTCACTGTCCCCGTGCAGCCTATGCACAGGCACAACAGCACTGGGGATCTGTGCTTGCCCAGGATCGGTACACCTCACGGTGTTCATTGTCAGCAGAGCCTCTTTCCGAAAAGGCAAACGTCCGGCTCCTTGTCCGACAAGGAAGGTGCCAGCCCTGAAAGCTCGTGCTGCTCTTCACTGTCCCCGTGCAGCCTATGCACAGGCACAACAGCACTGGGGATCTGTTCCTGCCCAGGAACGGTACACCTCTCGGTGTCCGTTCTCGGCATAGCATTTTTCTGAAAAGGCAAACGTCCGGCTCCTTGTGCCACAAGGAAGGTGCCAGCCCTGAAAGCTCTTGCTGCTCTTCACTGTCCCCGTGCAGCCTATGCACAGGCACAACAGCATTGGGGATCTGTGCTTGCCCAGGAACGGTACACCTCACGGTGTCCGTTCTCGGTATAGAATTTTTCTGAAAAGGCAAACGTCCGGCTCCTAGTCCCACAAGGAAGGTGCCAGCCCTGAAAGCTCGTGCTGCTCTTCACTGTCCCCGTGCAGCCTATGCACAGGCACAACAGCACTGGGGATCTGTGCTTGCCCAGGATCGGTACACCTCACGGTGTTCGTTGCCAGCAGAACCTCTCTCCGAAAAGGCAAACGTCCGGCTCCTTGTCCCACAAGGAAGGTGCCAGCCCTGAAAGCTCGTGCTGCTCTTCACTGTCCCCGTGCAGCCTATGCACAGGCACAACAGCACTGGGGATCTGTGCCTTCCCAGGAACGGTACACCTCACGGTGTTCGTTCTCCGGAGAGCCTCTTTCCGAAAATGCAAACGTCCGGCTCCTTGTCCCACAAGGAAGGTGCCAGCCCTGAAAGCTCGTGCTGCTCTTCACTGTCCCCGTGCAGCCTATGCACAGGCACAACAGCATTGGGGATCTGTGCTTGCCCAGGAACGGTACACCTCTCGGTGTCCGTTCTCGGTATAGCATTTTTCTGAAAAGGCAAACGTCCGGCTCCTTGTCCCACAAGGAAGGTGCCAGCCCTGAAAGCTCGTGCTGCTCTTCACTGTCCCCGTGCAGCCTATGCACAGGCACAACAGCTCTGGGGATCTGTGCCTTCCCAGGAACGGTACACCTCACGGTGTTCGTTCTCCGGAGAGCCTCTTTCCGAAAATGCAAACGTCCGGCTCCTTGTCCGACAAGGAAGGTGCCAGCCCTGAAAGCTCTTGCTGCTCTTCACTGTCCCCGTGCAGCCTATGCACAGGCACAACAGCATTGGGGATCTGTGCTTGCCCAGGATCGGTACACCTCTCGGTGTCCGTTCTCGGTATAGCATTTTTCTGAAAAGGCAAACGTCCGGCTCCTTGTCCCACAAGGAAGGTGCCAGCCCTGAAAGCTCGTGCTGCTCTTCACTGTCCCCGTGCAGCCTATGCACAGGCACAACAGCACTGGGGATCTGTGCTTGCCCAGGATCGGTACACCTCACGGTGTTCGTTCTCGGCAGAGGCTCTTCCGAAAAGGCAAACGTCCGGCTCCTTGTCCTACAAGGAAGGTGCCAGCCCTGAAAGCTCGTGCTGCTCTTCACTGTCCCCGTGCAGCCTATGCACAGGCACAACAGCATTGGGGATCTGTGCTTGCCCAGGATCGGTACACCTCTAGGTGTTCGTTCACGGTATAGCATTTTTCTAAAAAGGCAAACGTCCGGCTCCTAGTCCCACAAGGAAGGTGCCAGCCCTGAAAGCTCGTGCTGCTCTTCACTGTCCCCGTGCAGCCTATGCACAGGCACAACAGCATTGGGGATCTGTGCTTGCCCAGGATCGGTACACCTCACGGTGTTCATTGTCAGCAGAGCCTCTTTCCGAAAAGGCAAACGTCCGGCTCCTTGTCCCACAAGGAAGGTGCCAGCCCTGAAAGCTCTTGCTGCTCTTCACTGTCCCCGTGCAGCCTATGCACAGGCACAACAGCATTGGGGATCTGTGCTTGCCCAGGATCGGTACACCTCTCGGTGTCCGTTCTCGGCATAGCATTTTTCTGAAAAGGCAAACGTCCGGCTCCTTGTCCCACAAGGAAGGTGCCAGCCCTGAAAGCTCTTGCTGCTCTTCACTGTCCCCGTGCAGCCTATGCACAGGCACAACAGCATTGGGGATCTGTGCTTGCCCAGGAACGGTACACCTCACGGTATTCGTTCTCGGCAGAGGCTCTTCCGAAAATGCAAACGTCCGGCTCCTAGTCCCACAAGGAAGGTGCCAGCCCTGAAAGCTCGTGCTGCTCTTCACTGTCCCCGTGCAGCCTATGCACAGGCACAACAGCATTGGGGATCTGTGCTTGCCCAGGATCTGTACACCTCTCGGTGTCCGTTCTCGGTATAGCATTTTTCTGAAAAGGCAAAAGTCCGGCTCCTAGTCCCACAAGGAAGGTGCCAGCCCTGAAAGCTCGTGCTGCTCTTCACTGTCCCCGTGCAGCCTATGCACAGGCACAACAGCACTGGGGATCTGTGCTTGCCCAGGATCGGTACACCTCACGGTGTTCATTGTCAGCAGAGCCTCTTTCCGAAAAGACAAACGTCCGGCTCCTTGTCCGACAAGGAAGGTGCCAGCCCTGAAAGCTCGTGCTGCTCTTCACTGTCCCCGTGCAGCCTATGCACAGGCACAACAGCTCTGGGGATCTGTGCCTTCCCAGGAACGGTACACCTCACGGTGTTCGTTCTCCGGAGAGCCTCTTTCCGAAAATGCAAACGTCCGGCTCCTTGTCCCACAAGGAAGGTGCCAGCCCTGAAAGCTCGTGCTGCTCTTCACTGTCCCCGTGCAGCCTATGCACAGGCACAACAGCATTGGGGATCTGTGCTTGCCCAGGAACGGTACACCTCTCGGTGTCCGTTCTCGGTATAGCATTTTTCTGAAAAGGCAAACGTCCGGCTCCTTGTCCCACAAGGAAGGTGCCAGCCCTGAAAGCTCGTGCTGCTCTTCACTGTCCCCGTGCAGCCTATGCACAGGCACAACAACATTGGGGATCTGTGCTTGCCCAGGATCTGTACACCTCTCGGTGTTCGTTCTCGGTATAGCATTTTTCTGAAAATGCAAACGTCCGGCTCCTTGTGCCACAAGGAAGGTGCCAGCCCTGAAAGCTCGTGCTGCTCTTCACTGTCCCCGTGCAGCCTATGCACAGGCACAACAGCATTGGGGATCTGTGCTTGCCCAGGAACAGTACACCTCACGGTGTTCGTTCTCGGCAGAGGCTCTTCCGAAAATGCAAACGTCCGGCTCCTTGTCCCACAAGGAAGGTGCCAGCCCTGAAAGCTCTTGCTGCTCTTCACTGTCCCCGTGCAGCCTATGCACAGGCACAACAGCATTGGGGATCTGTGCTTGCCCAGGATCTGTACACCTCTCGGTGTCCGTTCTTGGTATTGCATTTTTCTGAAAAGGCAAACGTCCGGCTCCTAGTCCCACAAGGAAGGTGCCAGCCCTGAAAGCTCGTGCTGCTCTTCACTGTCCCCGTGCAGCCTATGCACAGGCACAACAGCACTGGGGATCTGTGCTTGCCCAGGATCGGTACACCTCACGGTGTTCATTGTCAGCAGAGCCTCTTTCCGAAAAGGCAAACGTCCGGCTCCTTGTCCGACAAGGAAGGTGCCAGCCCTGAAAGCTCGTGCTGCTCTTCACTGTCCCCGTGCAGCCTATGCACAGGCACAACAGCACTGGGGATCTGTTCCTGCCCAGGATCGGTACACCTCACGGTGTCCGTTCTCGGCATAGCATTTTTCTGAAAAGGCAAACGTCCGGCTCCTTGTGCCACAAGGAAGGTGCCAGCCCTGAAAGCTCTTGCTGCTCTTCACTGTCCCCGTGCAGCCTATGCACAGGCACAACAGCATTGGGGATCTGTGCTTGCCCAGGAACGGTACACCTCACGGTGTCCGTTCTCGGTATAGAATTTTTCTGAAAAGGCAAACGTCCGGCTCCTAGTCCCACAAGGAAGGTGCCAGCCCTGAAAGCTCGTGCTGCTCTTCACTGTCCCCGTGCAGCCTATGCACAGGCACAACAGCACTGGGGATCTGTGCTTGCCCAGGATCGGTACACCTCACGGTGTTCGTTGCCAGCAGAACCTCTCTCCGAAAAGGCAAACGTCCGGCTCCTTGTCCCACAAGGAAGGTGCCAGCCCTGAAAGCTCGTGCTGCTCTTCACTGTCCCCGTGCAGCCTATGCACAGGCACAACAGCACTGGGGATCTGTGCCTTCCCAGGAACGGTACACCTCACGGTGTTCGTTCTCCGGAGAGCCTCTTTCCGAAAATGCAAACGTCCGGCTCCTTGTCCCACAAGGAAGGTGCCAGCCCTGAAAGCTCGTGCTGCTCTTCACTGTCCCCGTGCAGCCTATGCACAGGCACAACAGCATTGGGGATCTGTGCTTGCCCAGGAACGGTACACCTCTCGGTGTCCGTTCTCGGTATAGCATTTTTCTGAAAAGGCAAACGTCCGGCTCCTTGTCCCACAAGGAAGGTGCCAGCCCTGAAAGCTCGTGCTGCTCTTCACTGTCCCCGTGCAGCCTATGCACAGGCACAACAGCATTGGGGATCTGTGCTTGCCCAGGAACGGTACACCTCACTGTGTTCGTTCTCGGCAGAGGCTCTTCCGAAAATGCAAACGTCCGGCTCCTTGTCCCACAAGGAAGGTGCCAGCCCTGAAAGCTCTTGCTGCTCTTCACTGTCCCCGTGCAGCCTATGCACAGGCACAACAGCATTGGGGATCTGTGCTTGCCCAGGATCTGTACACCTCTCGGTGTCCGTTCTTGGTATAGCATTTTTCTGAAAAGGCAAACGTCCGGCTCCTAGTCCCACAAGGAAGGTGCCAGCCCTGAAAGCTCGAGCCGCTCTTCACTGTCCCCGTGCAGCCTATGCACAGGCACAACAGCACTGGGGATCTGTGCTTGCCCAGGAACGGTACACCTCACGGTGTTCGTTCTCGGCAGAGCCTCTTTCCGAAAAGGCAAACGTCCGGCTCCTTGTCCCACAAGGAAGGTGCCAGCCCTGAAAGCTCGTGCTGCTCTTCACTGTCCCCGTGCAGCCTATGCACAGGCACAACAGCATACGGGATCTGTGCTTGCCCAGGATCGGTACACCTCTCGGTGTCCGTTCTCGGCATAGAATTTTTCTGAAAAGGCAAACGTCCAGCTCCTTGTGCCACAAGGAAGGTGCCAGCCCTGAAAGCTCGTGCTGCTCTTCACTGTCCCCGTGCAGCCTATGCACAGGCACAACAGCACTGGGGATCTGTGCCTGCCCAGGAACGGTACACCTCTCGGTGTCCGTTCTCGGCATAGCATTTTTCTGAAAAGGCAAACGTCCGGCTCCTTGTGCCACAAGGAAGGTGCCAGCCCTGAAAGCTCGTGCTGCTCTTCACTGTCCCCGTGCAGCCTATGCAAAGGCACAACAGCACTGGGGATCTGTGCTTGCCCAGGATCGGTACACCTCACGGTGTTCGTTCTCGGCAGAGGCTCTTCCGAAAAGGCAAACGTCCGGCTCCTTGTCCTACAAGGAAGGTGCCAGCCCTGAAAGCTCGTGCTGCTCTTCACTGTCCCCGTGCAGCCTATGCACAGGCACAACAGCATTGGGGATCTGTGCTTGCCCAGGATCGGTACACCTCTCGGTGTTCGTTCACGGTATAGCATTTTTCTGAAAAGGCAAACGTCCGGCTCCTTGTCCCACAAGGAAGGTGCCAGCCCTGAAAGCTCGTGCTGCTCTTCACTGTCCCCGTGCAGCCTATGCACAGGCACAACAGCACTGGGGATCTGTGCTTGCCCAGGATCGGTACACCTCACGGTGTTCATTGTCAGCAGAGCCTCTTTCCGAAAAGGCAAACGTCCGGCTCCTTGTCCCACAAGGAAGGTGCCAGCCCTGAAAGCTCGTGCTGCTCTTCACTGTCCCCGTGCAGCCTATGCACAGGCACAACAGCACTGGGGATCTGTTCCTGCCCAGGAACGGTACACCTCTCGGTGTCCGTTCTCGGCATAGCATTTTTCTGAAAAGGCAAACGTCCGGCTCCTTGTGCCACAAGGAAGGTGCCAGCCCTGAAAGCTCTTGCTGCTCTTCACTGTCCCCGTGCAGCCTATGCACAGGCACAACAGCATTGGGGATCTGTGCTTGCCCAGGAACGGTACACCTCACGGTATTCGTTCTCGGCAGAGGCTCTTCCGAAAATGCAAACGTCCGGCTCCTTGTCCGACAAGGAAGGTGCCAGCCCTGAAAGCTCTTGCTGCTCTTCACTGTCCCCGTTCAGCCTATGCTCAGGCACAACAGCACTGGGGATCTGTGCTTGCCCAGGATCGGTACACCTCTCGGTGTCCGTTCTCGGTATAGAATTTTTCTGAAAAGGCAAACGTCCGGCTCCTAGTCCCACAAGGAAGGTGCCAGCCCTGAAAGCTCGTGCTGCTCTTCACTGTCCCCGTGCAGCCTATGCACAGGCACAACAGCACTGGGGATCTGTGCTTGCCCAGGATCGGTACACCTCACGGTGTTCGTTGTCAGCAGAACCTCTCTCCGAAAAGGCAAACGTCCGGCTCCTTGTCCCACAAGGAAGGTGCCAGCCCTGAAAGCTCGTGCTGCTCTTCACTGTCCCCGTGCAGCCTATGCACAGGCACAACAGCACTGGGGATCTGTGCCTTCCCAGGAACGGTACACCTCACGGTGTTCGTTCTCCGGAGAGCCTCTTTCCGAAAATGCAAACGTCCGGCTCCTTGTCCCACAAGGAAGGTGCCAGCCCTGAAAGCTCGTGCTGCTCCTCACTGTCCCCGTGCAGCCTATGCACAGGCACAACAGCATTGGGGATCTGTGCTTGCCCAGGAACGGTACACCTCTCGGTGTCCGTTCTCGGTATAGCATTTTTCTTAAAAGGCAAACGTCCGGCTCCTTGTCCCACAAGGAAGGTGCCAGCCCTGAAAGCTCGTGCTGCTCTTCACTGTCCCCGTGCAGCCTATGCACAGGCACAACAGCATTGGGGATCTGTGCTTGCCCAGGATCTGTACACCTCTCGGTGTTCGTTCTCAGTATAGCATTTTTCTGAAAATGCAAACGTCCGGCTCCTTGTGCCACAAGGAAGGTGCCAGCCCTGAAAGCTCGTGCTGCTCTTCACTGTCCCCGTGCAGCCTATGCACAGGCACAACAGCATTGGGGATCTGTGCTTGCCCAGGAACGGTACACCTCACTGTGTTCGTTCTCGGCAGAGGCTCTTCCGAAAATGCAAACGTCCGGCTCCTTGTCCCACAAGGAAGGTGCCAGCCCTGAAAGCTCTTGCTGCTCTTCACTGTCCCCGTGCAGCCTATGCACAGGCACAACAGCATTGGGGATCTGTGCTTGCCCAGGATCGGTACACCTCTCGGTGTCCGTTCTTGGTATAGCATTTTTCTGAAAAGGCAAACGTCCGGCTCCTAGTCCCACAAGGAAGGTGCCAGCCCTGAAAGCTCGTGCTGCTCTTCACTGTCCCCGTGCAGCCTATGCACAGGCACAACAGCATTGGGGATCTGTGCTTGCCCAGGATCGGTACACCTCACGGTGTTCATTGTCAGCAGAGCCTCTTTCCGAAAAGGCAAACGTCCGGCTCCTTGTCCCACAAGGAAGGTGCCAGCCCTGAAAGCTCGTGCTGCTCTTCACTGTCCCCGTGCAGCCTATGCACAGGCACAACAGCATTGGGGATGTGTGCTTGCCCAGGATCGGTACACCTCTCGGTGTCCGTTCTCGGTATAGAATTTTTCTGAAAAGGCAAACGTCCGGCTCCTTGTCCCACAAGGAAGGTGCCAGCCCTGAAAGCTCGTGCTGCTCTTCACTGTCCCCGTGCAGCCTATGCACAGGCACAACAGCACTGGGGATCTGTTCCTGCCCAGGAACGGTACACCTCTCGGTGTCCGTTCTCGGCATAGCATTTTTCTGAAAAGGCAAACGTCCGGCTCCTTGTGCCACAAGGAAGGTGCCAGCCCTGAAAGCTCGTGCTGCTCTTCACTGTCCCCGTGCAGCCTATGCACAGGCACAACAGCATTGGGGATCTGTGCTTGCCCAGGAACGGTACACCTCACGGTATTCGTTCTCGGCAGAGGCTCTTCCGAAAATGCAAACGTCCGGCTCCTTGTCCCACAAGGAAGGTGCCAGCCCTGAAAGCTCGTGCTGCTCTTCACTGTCCCCGTGCAGCCTATGCACAGGCACAACAGCATTGGGGATCTGTGCCTGCCCAGGATCTGTACACCTCTCGGTGTCCGTTCTCGGTATAGCATTTTTCTGAAAAGGCAAACGTCCGGCTCCTAGTCCCACAAGGAAGGTGCCAGCCCTGAAAGCTCGTGCTGCTCTTCACTGTCCCCGTGCAGCCTATGCACAGGCACAACAGCACTGGGGATCTGTGCTTGCCCAGGATCGGTACACCTCACGGTGTTCATTGTCAGCAGAGCCTCTTTCCGAAAAGGCAAACGTCTGGCTCCTTGTCCGACAAGGAAGGTGCCAGCCCTGAAAGCTCGTGCTGCTCTTCACTGTCCCCGTGCAGCCTATGCACAGGCACAACAGCTCTGGGGATCTGTGCCTTCCCAGGAACGGTACACCTCACGGTGTTCGTTCTCCGGAGAGCCTCTTTCCGAAAATGCAAACGTCCGGCTCCTTGTCCGACAAGGAAGGTGCCAGCCCTGAAAGCTCTTGCTGCTCTTCACTGTCCCCGTTCAGCCTATGCTCAGGCACAACAGCACTGGGGATCTGTGCTTGCCCAGGATCGGTACACCTCTCGGTGTCCGTTCTCGGTATAGAATTTTTCTGAAAAGGCAAACGTCCGGCTCCTAGTCCCACAAGGAAGGTGCCAGCCCTGAAAGCTCGTGCTGCTCTTCACTGTCCCCGTGCAGCCTATGCACAGGCACAACAGCACTGGGGATCTGTGCTTGCCCAGGATCGGTACACCTCACGGTGTTCGTTGCCAGCAGAACCTCTCTCCGAAAAGGCAAACGTCCGGCTCCTTGTCCCACAAGGAAGGTGCCAGCCCTGAAAGCTCGTGCTGCTCTTCACTGTCCCCGTGCAGCCTATGCACAGGCACAACAGCACTGGGGATCTGTGCCTTCCCAGGAACGGTACACCTCACGGTGTTCGTTCTCCGGAGAGCCTCTTTCCGAAAATGCAAACGTCCGGCTCCTTGTCCCACAAGGAAGGTGCCAGCCCTGAAAGCTCGTGCTGCTCTTCACTGTCCCCGTGCAGCCTATGCACAGGCACAACAGCATTGGGGATCTGTGCTTGCCCAGGAACGGTACACCTCTCGGTGTCCGTTCTCGGTATAGCATTTTTCTGAAAAGGCAAACGTCCGGCTCCTTGTCCCACAAGGAAGGTGCCAGCCCTGAAAGCTCGTGCTGCTCTTCACTGTCCCCGTGCAGCCTATGCACAGGCACAACAGCATTGGGGATCTGTGCTTGCCCAGGATCTGTACACCTCTCGGTGTTCGTTCTCGGTATAGCATTTTTCTGAAAAGGCAAACGTCCGGCTCCTTGTGCCACAAGGAAGGTGCCAGCCCTGAAAGCTCGTGCTGCTCTTCACTGTCCCCGTGCAGCCTATGCACAGGCACAACAGCATTGGGGATCTGTGCTTGCCCAGGAACGGTACACCTCACTGTGTTCGTTCTCGGCAGAGGCTCTTCCGAAAATGCAAACGTCCGGCTCCTTGTCCCACAAGGAAGGTGCCAGCCCTGAAAGCTCTTGCTGCTCTTCACTGTCCCCGTGCAGCCTATGCACAGGCACAACAGCATTGGGGATCTGTGCTTGCCCAGGATCTGTACACCTCTCGGTGTCCGTTCTTGGTATAGCATTTTTCTGAAAAGGCAAACGTCCGGCTCCTAGTCCCACAAGGAAGGTGCCAGCCCTGAAAGCTCGAGCCGCTCTTCACTGTCCCCGTGCAGCCTATGCACAGGCACAACAGCACTGGGGATCTGTGCTTGCCCAGGATCGGTACACCTCACGGTGTTCGTTCTCGGCAGAGCCTCTTTCCGAAAAGGCAAACGTCCGGCTCCTTGTCCCACAAGGAAGGTGCCAGCCCTGAAAGCTCGTGCTGCTCTTCACTGTCCCCGTGCAGCCTATGCACAGGCACAACAGCATACGGGATCTGTGCTTGCCCAGGATCGGTACACCTCTCGGTGTCCGTTCTCGGTATAGAATTTTTCTGAAAAGGCAAACGTCCAGCTCCTTGTGCCACAAGGAAGGTGCCAGCCCTGAAAGCTCGTGCTGCTCTTCACTGTCCCCGTGCAGCCTATGCACAGGCACAACAGCACTGGGGATCTGTGCCTGCCCAGGAACGGTACACCTCTCGGTGTCCGTTCTCGGCATAGCATTTTTCTGAAAAGGCAAACGTCCGGCTCCTTGTGCCACAAGGAAGGTGCCAGCCCTGAAAGCTCGTGCTGCTCTTCACTGTCCCCGTGCAGCCTATGCAAAGGCACAACAGCACTGGGGATCTGTGCTTGCCCAGGATCGGTACACCTCACGGTGTTCGTTCTCGGCAGAGGCTCTTCCGAAAAGGCAAACGTCCGGCTCCTTGTCCTACAAGGAAGGTGCCAGCCCTGAAAGCTCGTGCTGCTCTTCACTGTCCCCGTGCAGCCTATGCACAGGCACAACAGCATTGGGGATCTGTGCTTGCCCAGGATCGGTACACCTCTCGGTGTTCGTTCACGGTATAGCATTTTTCTGAAAAGGCAAACGTCCGGCTCCTTGTCCCACAAGGAAGGTGCCAGCCCTGAAAGCTCGTGCTGCTCTTCACTGTCCCCGTGCAGCCTATGCACAGGCACAACAGCACTGGGGATCTGTGCTTGCCCAGGATCGGTACACCTCACGGTGTTCATTGTCAGCAGAGCCTCTTTCCGAAAAGGCAAACGTCCGGCTCCTTGTCCCACAAGGAAGGTGCCAGCCCTGAAAGCTCGTGCTGCTCTTCACTGTCCCCGTGCAGCCTATGCACAGGCACAACAGCACTGGGGATCTGTTCCTGCCCAGGAACGGTACACCTCTCGGTGTCCGTTCTCGGCATAGCATTTTTCTGAAAAGGCAAACGTCCGGCTCCTTGTGCCACAAGGAAGGTGCCAGCCCTGAAAGCTCTTGCTGCTCTTCACTGTCCCCGTGCAGCCTATGCACAGGCACAACAGCATTGGGGATCTGTGCTTGCCCAGGAACGGTACACCTCACGGTATTCGTTCTCGGCAGAGGCTCTTCCGAAAATGCAAACGTCCGGCTCCTTGTCCGACAAGGAAGGTGCCAGCCCTGAAAGCTCTTGCTGCTCTTCACTGTCCCCGTTCAGCCTATGCTCAGGCACAACAGCACTGGGGATCTGTGCTTGCCCAGGATCGGTACACCTCTCGGTGTCCGTTCTCGGTATAGAATTTTTCTGAAAAGGCAAACGTCCGGCTCCTAGTCCCACAAGGAAGGTGCCAGCCCTGAAAGCTCGTGCTGCTCTTCACTGTCCCCGTGCAGCCTATGCACAGGCACAACAGCACTGGGGATCTGTGCTTGCCCAGGATCGGTACACCTCACGGTGTTCGTTGTCAGCAGAACCTCTCTCCGAAAAGGCAAACGTCCGGCTCCTTGTCCCACAAGGAAGGTGCCAGCCCTGAAAGCTCGTGCTGCTCTTCACTGTCCCCGTGCAGCCTATGCACAGGCACAACAGCATTGGGGATCTGTGCTTGCCCAGGAACGGTACACCTCTCGGTGTCCGTTCTCGGTATAGCATTTTTCTGAAAAGGCAAACGTCCGGCTCCTTGTCCCACAAGGAAGGTGCCAGCCCTGAAAGCTCGTGCTGCTCTTCACTGTCCCCGTGCAGCCTATGCACAGGCACAACAGCATTGGGGATCTGTGCTTGCCCAGGATCTGTACACCTCTCGGTGTTCGTTCTCGGTATAGCATTTTTCTGAAAATGCAAACGTCCGGCTCCTTGTGCCACAAGGAAGGTGCCAGCCCTGAAAGCTCGTGCTGCTCTTCACTGTCCCCGTGCAGCCTATGCACAGGCACAACAGCATACGGGATCTGTGCTTGCCCAGGAACGGTACACCTCACTGTGTTCGTTCTCGGCAGAGGCTCTTCCGAAAATGCAAACGTCCGGCTCCTTGTCCCACAAGGAAGGTGCCAGCCCTGAAAGCTCTTGCTGCTCTTCACTGTCCCCGTGCAGCCTATGCACAGGCACAACAGCATTGGGGATCTGTGCTTGCCCAGGAACGGTACACCTCTCGGTGTCCGTTCTTGGTATAGCATTTTTCTGAAAAGGCAAACGTCCGGCTCCTAGTCCCACAAGGAAGGTGCCAGCCCTGAAAGCTCGTGCTGCTCTTCACTGTCCCCGTGCAGCCTATGCACAGGCACAACAGCATTGGGGATCTGTGCTTGCCCAGGATCGGTACACCTCACGGTGTTCGTTGTCAGCAGAGCCTCTTTCCGAAAAGGCAAACGTCCGGCTCCTTGTCCCACAAGGAAGGTGCCAGCCCTGAAAGCTCGTGCTGCTCTTCACTGTCCCCGTGCAGCCTATGCACAGGCACAACAGCATTGGGGATGTGTGCTTGCCCAGGATCGGTACACCTCTCGGTGTCCGTTCTCGGTATAGAATTTTTCTGAAAAGGCAAACGTCCGGCTCCTTGTGCCACAAGGAAGGTGCCAGCCCTGAAAGCTCGTGCTGCTCTTCACTGTCCCCGTGCAGCCTATGCACAGGCACAACAGCACTGGGGATCTGTTCCTGCCCAGGAACGGTACACCTCTCGGTGTCCGTTCTCGGCATAGCATTTTTCTGAAAAGGCAAACGTCCGGCTCCTTGTGCCACAAGGAAGGTGCCAGCCCTGAAAGCTCTTGCTGCTCTTCACTGTCCCCGTGCAGCCTATGCACAGGCACAACAGCATTGGGGATCTGTGCTTGCCCAGGAACGGTACACCTCACGGTATTCGTTCTCGGCAGAGGCTCTTCCGAAAATGCAAACGTCCGGCTCCTTGTCCCACAAGGAAGGTGCCAGCCCTGAAAGCTCGTGCTGCTCTTCACTGTCCCCGTGCAGCCTATGCACAGGCACAACAGCATTGGGGATCTGTGCTTGCCCAGGATCTGTACACCTCTCGGTGTCCGTTCTCGGTATAGCATTTTTCTGAAAAGGCAAACGTCCGGCTCCTAGTCCCACAAGGAAGGTGCCAGCCCTGAAAGCTCGTGCTGCTCTTCACTGTCCCCGTGCAGCCTATGCACAGGCACAACAGCACTGGGGATCTGTGCTTGCCCAGGATCGGTACACCTCACGGTGTTCATTGTCAGCAGAGCCTCTTTCCGAAAAGGCAAACGTCCGGCTCCTTGTCCGACAAGGAAGGTGCCAGCCCTGAAAGCTCGTGCTGCTCTTCACTGTCCCCGTGCAGCCTATGCACAGGCACAACAGCTCTGGGGATCTGTGCCTTCCCAGGAACGGTACACCTCACGGTGTTCGTTCTCCGGAGAGCCTCTTTCCGAAAATGCAAACGTCCGGCTCCTTGTCCGACAAGGAAGGTGCCAGCCCTGAAAGCTCTTGCTGCTCTTCACTGTCCCCGTTCAGCCTATGCTCAGGCACAACAGCACTGGGGATCTGTGCTTGCCCAGGATCGGTACACCTCTCGGTGTCCGTTCTCGGTATAGAATTTTTCTGAAAAGGCAAACGTCCGGCTCCTAGTCCAACAAGGAAGGTGCCAGCCCTGAAAGCTCGTGCTGCTCTTCACTGTCCCCATGCAGCCTATGCACAGGCACAACAGCACTGGGGATCTGTGCTTGCCCAGGATCGGTATACCTCACGGTGTTCGTTGTCAGCAGAACCTCTCTCCGAAAAGGCAAACGTCCGGCTCCTTGTCCCACAAGGAAGGTGCCAGCCCTGAAAGCTCGTGCTGCTCTTCACTGTCCCCGTGCAGCCTATGCACAGGCACAACAGCACTGGGGATCTGTGCCTTCCCAGGAACGGTACACCTCACGGTGTTCGTTCTCCGGAGAGCCTCTTTCCGAAAATGCAAACGTCCGGCTCCTTGTCCCACAAGGAAGGTGCCAGCCCTGAAAGCTCGTGCTGCTCCTCACTGTCCCCGTGCAGCCTATGCACAGGCACAACAGCATTGGGGATCTGTGCTTGCCCAGGATCGGTACACCTCTCGGTGTCCGTTCTCGGTATAGCATTTTTCTGAAAAGGCAAACGTCCAGCTCCTTGTCCCACAAGGAAGGTGCCAGCCCTGAAAGCTCGTGCTGCTCTTCACTGTCCCCGTGCAGCCTATGCACAGGCACAACAGCATTGGGGATCTGTGCTTGCCCAGGATCTGTACACCTCTCGGTGTTCGTTCTCGGTATAGCATTTTTCTGAAAATGCAAACGTCCGGCTCCTTGTGCCACAAGGAAGGTGCCAGCCCTGAAAGCTCGTGCTGCTCTTCACTGTCCCCGTGCAGCCTATGCACAGGCACAACAGCATTGGGGATCTGTGCTTGCCCAGGAACGGTACACCTCACTGTGCTCGTTCTCGGCAGAGGCTCTTCCGAAAATGCAAACGTCCGGCTCCTTGTCCCACAAGGAAGGTGCCAGCCCTGAAAGCTCTTGCTGCTCTTCACTGTCCCCGTGCAGCCTATGCACAGGCACAACAGCATTGGGGATCTGTGCTTGCCCAGGATCTGTACACCTCTCGGTGTCCGTTCTTGGTATAGCATTTTTCTGAAAAGGCAAACGTCCGGCTCCTAGTCCCACAAGGAAGGTGCCAGCCCTGAAACCTCGTGCCGCTCTTCACTGTCCCCGTGCAGCCTATGCACAGGCACAACAGCACTGGGGATCTGTGCTTGCCCAGGATCGGTACACCTCACGGTGTTCGTTCTCGGCAGAGGCTCTTCCGAAAAGGCAAACGTCCGGCTCCTTGTCCCACAAGGAAGGTGCCAGCCCTGAAAGCTCGTGCTGCTCTTCACTGTCCCCGTGCAGCCTATGCACAGGCACAACAGCATTGGGGATCTGTGCTTGCCCAGGATCGGTACACCTCACGGTGTTCGTTGTCAGCAGAGCCTCTTTCCGAATAGGCAAACGTCCGGCTCCTTGTGCCACAAGGAAGGTGCCAGCCCTGAAAGCTCGTGCTGCTCTTCACTGTCCCCGTGCAGCCTATGCACAGGCACAACAGCATTGGGGATCTGTGCTTGCCCAGGATCGGTACACCTCTCGGTGTCCGTTCTCGGTATAGCATTTTTCTGAAAAGGCAAACGTCCGGCTCCTAGTCCCACAAGGAAGGTGCCAGCCCTGAAAGCTCGTGCTGCTCTTCACTGTCCCCGTGCAGCCTATGCACAGGCACAACAGCATTGGGGATCTGTGCTTGCCCAGGATCGGTACACCTCACGGTGTTCATTGTCAGCAGAGCCTCTTTCCGAAAAGGCAAACGTCCGGCTCCTTGTCCCACAAGGAAGGTGCCAGCCCTGAAAGCTCGTGCTGCTCTTCACTGTCCCCGTGCAGCCTATGCACAGGCACAACAGCATTGGGGATGTGTGCTTGCCCAGGATCGGTACACCTCTCGGTGTCCGTTCTCGGTATAGAATTTTTCTGAAAAGGCAAACGTCCGGCTCCTTGTGCCACAAGGAAGGTGCCAGCCCTGAAAGCTCGTGCTGCTCTTCACTGTCCCCGTGCAGCCTATGCACAGGCACAACAGCACTGGGGATCTGTTCCTGCCCAGGAACTGTACACCTCACGGTATTCGTTCTCGGCAGAGGCTCTTCCGAAAATGCAAACGTCCGGCTCCTTGTCCCACAAGGAAGGTGCCAGCCCTGAAAGCTCGTGCTGCTCTTCACTGTCCCCGTGCAGCCTATGCACAGGCACAACAGCATTGGGGATCTGTGCTTGCCCAGGATCTGTACACCTCTCGGTGTCCGTTCTCGGTATAGCATTTTTCTGAAAAGGCAAACGTCCGGCTCCTAGTCCCACAAGGAAGGTGCCAGCCCTGAAAGCTCGTGCTGCTCTTCACTGTCCCCGTGCAGCCTATGCACAGGCACAACAGCACTGGGGATCTGTGCTTGCCCAGGATCGGTACACCTCACGGTGTTCATTGTCAGCAGAGCCTCTTTCCGAAAAGGCAAACGTCCGGCTCCTTGTCCGACAAGGAAGGTGCCAGCCCTGAAAGCTCGTGCTGCTCTTCACTGTCCCCGTGCAGCCTATGCACAGGCACAACAGCTCTGGGGATCTGTGCCTTCCCAGGAACGGTACACCTCACGGTGTTCGTTCTCCGGAGAGCCTCTTTCCGAAAATGCAAACGTCCGGCTCCTTGTCCGACAAGGAAGGTGCCAGCCCTGAAAGCTCTTGCTGCTCTTCACTGTCCCCGTTCAGCCTATGCACAGGCACAACAGCACTGGGGATCTGTGCCTGCCCAGGAACGGTACACCTCTCGGTGTCCGTTCTCGGTATAGCATTTTTCTGAAAAGGCAAACGTCCGGCTCCTAGTCCCACAAGGAAGGTGCCAGCCCTGAAAGCTCGTGCTGCTCTTCACTGTCCCCGTGCAGCCTATGCACAGGCACAACAGCATTGGGGATCTGTGCTTGCCCAGGATTGGTACACCTCACGGTGTTCGTTGTCAGCAGAGCCTCTTTCCGAAAAGGCAAACGTCCGGCTCCTTGTGCCACAAGGAAGGTGCCAGCCCTGAAAGCTCGTGCTGCTCTTCACTGTCCCCGTGCAGCCTATGCACAGGCACAACAGCATTGGGGATGTGTGCTTGCCCAAGAACGGTACACCTCACTGTGTTCGTTCTCGGCAGAGGCTCTTCCGAAAATGCAAACGTCCGGCTCCTTGTCCCACAAGGAAGGTGCCAGCCCTGAAAGCTCTTGCTGCTCTTCACTGTCCCCGTGCAGCCTATGCACAGGCACAACAGCATTGGGGATCTGTGCTTGCCCAGGATCTGTACACCTCTCGGTGTCCGTTCTTGGTATAGCATTTTTCTGAAAAGGCAAACGTCCGGCTCCTAGTCCCACAAGGAAGGTGCCAGCCCTGAAAGCTCGTGCTGCTCTTCACTGTCCCCGTGCAGCCTATGCACAGGCACAACAGCACTGGGGATCTGTGCTTGCCCAGGATCGGTACACCTCACGGTGTTCGTTCTCGGCAGAGGCTCTTCCGAAAAGGCAAACGTCCGGCTCCTTGTCCCACAAGGAAGGTGCCAGCCCTGAAAGCTCGTGCTGCTCTTCACTGTCCCCATGCAGCCTATGCACAGGCACAACAGCATTGGGGATCTGTGCTTGCCCAGGAACGGTACACCTCACGGTGTTCGTTCTCCGGAGAGCCTCTTTCCGAAAATGCAAACGTCCGGCTCCTTGTCCGACAAGGAAGGTGCCAGCCCTGAAAGCTCTTGCTGCTCTTCACTGTCCCCGTTCAGCCTATGCACAGGCACAACAGCACTGGGGATCTGTGCCTGCCCAGGAACGGTACACCTCTCGGTGTCCGTTCTCGGTATAGCATTTTTCTGAAAAGGCAAACGTCCGGCTCCTAGTCCCACAAGGAAGGTGCCAGCCCTGAAAGCTCGTGCTGCTCTTCACTGTCCCCGTGCAGCCTATGCACAGGCACAACAGCATTGGGGATCTGTGCTTGCCCAGGATCGGTACACCTCACGGTGTTCGTTGTCAGCAGAGCCTCTTTCCGAAAAGGCAAACGTCCGGCTCCTTGTGCCACAAGGAAGGTGCCAGCCCTGAAAGCTCGTGCTGCTCTTCACTGTCCCCATGCAGCCTATGCACAGGCACAACAGCATTGGGGATCTGTGCTTGCCCAGGATCGGTACACCTCTCGGTGTCCGTTCTCGGTATAGCATTTTTCTGAAAAGGCAAACGTCCAGCTCCTAGTCCCACAAGGAAGGTGCCAGCCCTGAAAGCTCTTGCTGCTCTTCACTGTCCCCGTGCAGCCTATGCACAGGCACAACAGCACTGGGGATCTGTGCTTGCCCAGGATCGGTACACCTCTCGGTGTTCATTGTCAGCAGAGCCTCTTTCCGAAAAGGCAAACGTCCGGCTCCTTGTCCCACAAGGAAGGTGCCAGCCCTGAAAGCTCGTGCTGCTCTTCACTGTCCCCGTGCAGCCTATGCACAGGCACAACAGCATTGGGGATCTGTGCTTGCCCAGGATCGGTACACCTCTCGGTGTCCGTTCTCGGTATAGAATTTTTGTGAAAAGGCAAACGTCCGGCTCCTTGTGCCACAAGGAAGGTGCCAGCCCTGAAAGCTCTTGCTGCTCTTCACTGTCCCCGTGCAGCCTATGCACAGGCACAACAGCACTGGGGATCTGTGCCTGCCCAGGAACGGTACACCTCTCGGTGTCCGTTCTCGGCATAGCATTTTTCTGAAAAGGCAAACGTCCGGCTCCTTGTGCCACAAGGAAGGTGCCAGCCCTGAAAGCTCTTGCTGCTCTTCACTGTCCCCGTGCAGCCTATGCACAGGCACAACAGCATTGGGGATCTGTGCTTGCCCAGGAACGGTACACCTCACGGTATTCGTTCTCGGCAGAGGCTCTTCCGAAAATGCAAACGTCCGGCTCCTTGTGCCACAAGGAAGGTGCCAGCCCTGAAAGCTCGTGCTGCTCTTCACTGTCCCCGTGCAGCCTATGCACAGGCACAACAGCATTGGGGATCTGTGCTTGCCCAGGATCTGTACACCTCTCGGTGTCCGTTCTCGGTATAGCATTTTTCTGAAAAGGCAAACGTCCGGCTCCTAGTCCGACAAGGAAGGTGCCAGCCCTGAAAGCTCGTGCTGCTCTTCACTGTCCCCGTGCAGCCTATGCACAGGCACAACAGCACTGGGGATCTGTGCTTGCCCAGGATCGGTACACCTCACGGTGTTCATTGTCAGCAGAGCCTCTCTCCGAAAAGGCAAACGTCCGACAAGGAAGGTGCCAGCGCTGAAAGCTCGTGCTGCTCTTCACTGTCCCCGTGCAGCCTATGCACAGGCACAACAGCATTGGGGATCTGTGCTTGCCCAGGATCGGTACACCTCTCGGTGTCCGTTCTCGGTATAGAATTTTTCTGAAAAGGCAAACGTCCAGCTCCTTGTGCCACAAGGAAGGTGCCAGCCCTGAAAGCTCGTGCTGCTCTTCACTGTCCCCGTGCAGCCTATGCACAGGCACAACAGCACTGGGGATCTGTGCCTGCCCAGGAACGGTACACCTCTCGGTGTCCGTTCTCGGCATAGCATTTTTCTGAAAAGGCAAACATCCGGCTCCTTGTGCCACAAGGAAGGTGCCAGCCCTGAAAGCTCTTGCTGCTCTTCACTGTCCCCGTGCAGCCTATGCACAGGCACAACAGCATTGGGGATCTGTGCTTGCCCAGGAACGGTACACCTCACGGTATTCGTTCTCGGCAGAGGCTCTTCCGAAAATGCAAACGTCCGGCTCCTTGTCCCACAAGGAAGGTGCCAGCCCTGAAAGCTCGTGCTGCTCTTCACTGTCCCCGTGCAGCCTATGCACAGGCACAACAGCATTGGGGATCTGTGCTTGCCCAGGATCGGTACACCTCTCGGTGTCCGTTCTCGGTATAGCATTTTTCTGAAAAGGCAAACGTCCGGCTCCTAGTCCCACAAGGAAGGTGCCAGCCCTGAAAGCTCGTGCTGCTCTTCACTGTCCCCGTGCAGCCTATGCACAGGCGCAACAGCTCTGGGGATCTGTGCCTTCCCAGGAACGGTACACCTCACGGTGTTCGTTCTCCGGAGAGCCTCTTTCCGAAAATGCAAACGTCCGGCAACTTGTCCGACAAGGAAGGTGCCAGCCCTGAAAGCTCTTGCTGCTCTTCACTGTCCCCGTTCAGCCTATGCACAGGCACAACAGCACTGGGGATCTGTGCCTGCCCAGGAACGGTACACCTCTCGGTGTCCGTTCTCGGCATAGCATTTTTCTGAAAAGGCAAACGTCCGGCTCCTTGTGCCACAAGGAAGGTGCCAGCCCTGAAATCTCGTGCTGCTCTTCACTGTCCCCGTGCAGCCTATGCACAGGCACAACAGCATTGGGGATCTGTGCTTGCCCAGGATCGGTACACCTCTCGGTGTCCGTTCTCGGTATAGCATTTTTCTGAAAAGGCAAACGTCCGGCTCCTTGTCCCACAAGGAAGGTGCCAGCCCTGAAAGCTCGTGCTGCTCTTCACTGTCCCCGTGCAGCCTATGCACAGGCACAACAGCATTGCGGATCTCTGCTTTCCCAGGAACGGAACACCTCACGGTGTTCGTTCTCGGCAGAGGCTCTTCCGAAAAGGCAAACGTCCGACAAGGAAGGTGCCAGCGCTGAAAGCTCGTGCTGCTCTTCACTGTCCCCGTGCAGCCTATGCACAGGCACAACAGCACTGGGGATCTGTGCCTGCCCAGGAACGGTACACCTCTCGGTGTCCGTTCTCGGCATAGCATTTTTCTGAAAAGGCAAACGTCCGGCTCCTTGTGCCACAAGGAAGGTGCCAGCCCTGAAAGCTCTTGCTGCTCTTCACTGTCCCCGTTCAGCCTATGCTCAGGCACAACAGCATTGGGGATCTGTGCTTGCCCAGGATCGGTAAACCTCTCGGTGTCCGTTCTCGGTATAGAATTTTTCTGAAAAGGCAAACGTCCGGCTCCTAGTCCCACAAGGAAGGTGCCAGCCCTGAAAGCTCGTGCTGCTCTTCACTGTCCCCGTGCAGCCTATGCACAGGCACAACAGCACTGGGGATCTGTGCTTGCCCAGGATCGGTACACCTCACGGTGTTCGTTCTCGGCAGAGGCTCTTCCGAAAAGGCAAACGTCCGGCTCCTAGTCCCACAAGGAAGGTGCCAGCCCTGAAAGCTCGTGCTGCTCTTCACTGTCCCCGTGCAGCCTATGCACAGGCACAACAGCACTGGGGATCTGTGCTTGCCCAGGATCGGTACACCTCACGGTGTTCATTGTCAGCAGAGCCTCTTTCCGAAAAGGCAAACGTCCGGCTCCTTGTCCCACAAGGAAGGTGCCAGCCCTGAAAGCTCTTGCTGCTCTTCACTGTCCCCGTGCAGCCTATGCACAGGCACAACAGCATTGGGGATCTGTGCTTGCCCAGGATCGGTACACCTCTCGGTGTCCGTTCTCGGTATAGCATTTTTCTGAAAAGGCAAACGTCCGGCTCCTTGTCCCACAAGGAAGGTGCCAGCCCTGAAAGCTCGTGCTGCTCTTCACTGTCCCCGTGCAGCCTATGCACAGGCACAACAGCACTGGGGATCTGTGCTTGCCCAGGATCGGTACACCTCTCGGTGTTCATTCTCCGGAGAGCCTCTCTCCGAAAAGGCAAACGTCCGGCTCCTTGTCCCACAAGGAAGGTGCCAGCCCTGAAAGCTCGTGCTGCTCTTCACTGTCCCCGTGCAGCCTATGCACAGGCACAACAGCACTGGGGATCTGTTCCTGCCCAGGAACGGTACACCTCTCGGTGTCCGTTCTCGGCATAGCATTTTTCTGAAAAGGCAAACGTCCGGCTCCTTGTGCCACAAGGAAGGTGCCAGCCCTGAAAGCTCTTGCCGCTCTTCACTGTCCCCGTGCAGCCTATGCACAGGCACAACAGCATTGGGGATCTGTGCTTGCCCAGGAACGGTACACCTCACGGTATTCGTTCTCGGCAGAGGCTCTTCCGAAAATGCAAACGTCCGGCTCCTTGTCCCACAAGGAAGGTGCCAGCCCTGAAAGCTCGTGCTGCTCTTCACTGTCCCCGTGCAGCCTATGCACAGGCACAACAGCATTGGGGATCTGTGCTTGCCCAGGATCTGTACACCTCTCGGTGTCCGTTCTCGGTATAGCATTTTTCTGAAAAGGCAAACGTCCGGCTCCTAGTCCCACAAGGAAGGTGCCAGCCCTGAAAGCTCGTGCTGCTCTTCACTGTCCCCGTGCAGCCTATGCACAGGCACAACAGCACTGGGGATCTGTGCTTGCCCAGGATCGGTACACCTCACGGTGTTCATTGTCAGCAGAGCCTCTTTCCGAAAAGGCAAACGTCCGGCTCCTTGTCCGACAAGGAAGGTGCCAGCCCTGAAAGCTCGTGCTGCTCTTCACTGTCCCCGTGCAGCCTATGCACAGGCACAACAGCTCTGGGGATCTGTGCCTTCCCAGGAACGGTACACCTCACGGTGTTCGTTCTCCGGAGAGCCTCTTTCCGAAAATGCAAACGTCCGGCTCCTTGTCCCACAAGGAAGGTGCCAGCCCTGAAAGCTCGTGCTGCTCCTCACTGTCCCCGTGCAGCCTATGCACAGGCACAACAGCATTGGGGATCTGTGCTTGCCCAGGATCGGTACACCTCTCGGTGTCCGTTCTCGGTATAGAATTTTTCTGAAAAGGCAAACGTCCGGCTCCTTGTCCCACAAGGAAGGTGCCAGCCCTGAAAGCTCGTGCTGCTCTTCACTGTCCCCGTGCAGCCTATGCACAGGCACAACAGCATTGGGGATCTGTGCTTGCCCAGGATCTGTACACCTCTCGGTGTTCGTTCTCGGTATAGCATTTTTCTGAAAATGCAAACGTCCGGCTCCTTGTGCCACAAGGAAGGTGCCAGCCCTGAAAGCTCTTGCTGCTCTTCACTGTCCCCGTGCAGCCTATGCACAGGCACAACAGCATTGGGGATCTGTGCTTGCTCACGAACGGTACACCTCACTGTGCTCGTTCTCGGCAGAGGCTCTTCCGAAAATGCAAACGTCCGGCTCCTTGTCCCACAAGGAAGGTGCCAGCCCTGAAAGCTCTTGCTGCTCTTCACTGTCCCCGTGCAGCCTATGCACAGGCACAACAGCATTGGGGATCTGTGCTTGCCCAGGATCTGTACACCTCTCGGTGTCCGTTCTTGGTATAGCATTTTTCTGAAAAGGCAAACGTCCGGCTCCTAGTCCCACAAGGAAGGTGCCAGCCCTGAAAGCTCGTGCCGCTCTTCACTGTCCCCGTGCAGCCTATGCTCAGGCACAACAGCACTGGGGATCTGTGCTTGCCCAGGATCGGTACACCTCACGGTGTTCGTTCTCGGCAGAGGCTCTTCCGAAAAGGCAAACGTCCGGCTCCTTGTCCCACAAGGAAGGTGCCAGCCCTGAAAGCTCGTGCTGCTCTTCACTGTCCCCGTGCAGCCTATGCACAGGCACAACAGCATTGGGGATCTGTGCTTGCCCAGGATCGGTACACCTCACGGTGTTCGTTGTCAGCAGAGCCTCTTTCCGAAAATGCAAACGTCCGGCTCCTTGTGCCACAAGGAAGGTGCCAGCCCTGAAAGCTCTTGCTGCTCTTCACTGTCCCCGTGCAGCCTATGCACAGGCACAACAGCATTGGGGATCTGTGCTTGCCCAGGATCGGTACACCTCTTGGTGTCCGTTCTCGGTATAGCATTTTTCTGAAAAGGCAAACGTTCGGCTCCTAGTCCCACAAGGAAGGTGCCAGCCCTGAAAGCTCGTGCTGCTCTTCACTGTCCCCGTGCAGCCTATGCACAGGCACAACAGCATTGGGGATCTGTGCTTGCCCAGGATCGGTACACCTCACGGTGTTCATTGTCAGCAGAGCCTCTTTCCGAAAAGGCAAACGTCCGGCTCCTTGTCCCACAAGGAAGGTGCCAGCCCTGAAAGCTCGTGCTGCTCTTCACTGTCCCCGTGCAGCCTATGCACAGGCACAACAGCATTGGGGATGTGTGCTTGCCCAGGATCGGTACACCTCTCGGTGTCCGTTCTCGGTATAGAATTTTTCTGAAAAGGCAAACGTCCGGCTCCTTGTGCCACAAGGAAGGTGCCAGCCCTGAAAGCTCGTGCTGCTCTTCACTGTCCCCGTGCAGCCTATGCACAGGCACAACAGCACTGGGGATCTGTTCCTGCCCAGGAACTGTACACCTCACGGTATTCGTTCTCGGCAGAGGCTCTTCCGAAAATGCAAACGTCCGGCTCCTTGTCCCACAAGGAAGGTGCCAGCCCTGAAAGCTCGTGCTGCTCTTCACTGTCCCCGTGCAGCCTATGCACAGGCACAACAGCATTGGGGATCTGTGCTTGCCCAGGATCTGTACACCTCTCGGTGTCCGTTCTCGGTATAGCATTTTTCTGAAAAGGCAAACGTCCGGCTCCTAGTCCCACAAGGAAGGTGCCAGCCCTGAAAGCTCGTGCTGCTCTTCACTGTCCCCGTGCAGCCTATGCACAGGCACAACAGCACTGGGGATCTGTGCTTGCCCAGGATCGGTACACCTCACGGTGTTCATTGTCAGCAGAGCCTCTTTCCGAAAAGGCAAACGTCCGGCTCCTTGTCCGACAAGGAAGGTGCCAGCCCTGAAAGCTCGTGCTGCTCTTCACTGTCCCCGTGCAGCCTATGCACAGGCACAACAGCTCTGGGGATCTGTGCCTTCCCAGGAACGGTACACCTCACGGTGTTCGTTCTCCGGAGAGCCTCTTTCCGAAAATGCAAACGTCCGGCTCCTTGTCCGACAAGGAAGGTGCCAGCCCTGAAAGCTCTTGCTGCTCTTCACTGTCCCCGTTCAGCCTATGCACAGGCACAACAGCACTGGGGATCTGTGCCTGCCCAGGAACGGTACACCTCTCGGTGTCCGTTCTCGGTATAGCATTTTTCTGAAAAGGCAAACGTCCGGCTCCTAGTCCCACAAGGAAGGTGCCAGCCCTGAAAGCTCGTGCTGCTCTTCACTGTCCCCGTGCAGCCTATGCACAGGCACAACAGCATTGGGGATCTGTGCTTGCCCAGGATTGGTACACCTCACGGTGTTCGTTGTCAGCAGAGCCTCTTTCCGAAAAGGCAAACGTCCGGCTCCTTGTGCCACAAGGAAGGTGCCAGCCCTGAAAGCTCGTGCTGCTCTTCACTGTCCCCGTGCAGCCTATGCACAGGCACAACAGCATTGGGGATGTGTGCTTGCCCAAGAACGGTACACCTCACTGTGTTCGTTCTCGGCAGAGGCTCTTCCGAAAATGCAAACGTCCGGCTCCTTGTCCGACAAGGAAGGTGCCAGCCCTGAAAGCTCTTGCTGCTCTTCACTGTCCCCGTTCAGCCTATGCACAGGCACAACAGCACTGGGGATCTGTGC
Organism: Buteo buteo; assembly: GCF_964188355.1. Classification (NCBI taxonomy): domain Eukaryota; kingdom Metazoa; phylum Chordata; class Aves; order Accipitriformes; family Accipitridae; genus Buteo; species Buteo buteo. The sequence continues at coordinate 56,589 of NW_027439306.1, forward strand.
CTGCCCAGGAACGGTACACCTCTCGGTGTCCGTTCTCGGTATAGCATTTTTCTGAAAAGGCAAACGTCCGGCTCCTAGTCCCACAAGGAAGGTGCCAGCCCTGAAAGCTCGTGCTGCTCTTCACTGTCCCCGTGCAGCCTATGCACAGGCACAACAGCATTGGGGATCTGTGCTTGCCCAGGATTGGTACACCTCACGGTGTTCGTTGTCAGCAGAGCCTCTTTCCGAAAAGGCAAACGTCCGGCTCCTTGTGCCACAAGGAAGGTGCCAGCCCTGAAAGCTCGTGCTGCTCTTCACTGTCCCCGTGCAGCCTATGCACAGGCACAACAGCATTGGGGATGTGTGCTTGCCCAAGAACGGTACACCTCACTGTGTTCGTTCTCGGCAGAGGCTCTTCCGAAAATGCAAACGTCCGGCTCCCTGTCCCACAAGGAAGGTGCCAGCCCTGAAAGCTCTTGCTGCTCTTCACTGTCCCCGTGCAGCCTATGCACAGGCACAACAGCATTGGGGATCTGTGCTTGCCCAGGATCTGTACACCTCTCGGTGTCCGTTCTTGGTATAGCATTTTTCTGAAAAGGCAAACGTCCGGCTCCTAGTCCCACAAGGAAGGTGCCAGCCCTGAAAGCTCGTGCTGCTCTTCACTGTCCCCGTGCAGCCTATGCACAGGCACAACAGCACTGGGGATCTGTGCTTGCCCAGGATCGGTACACCTCACGGTGTTCGTTCTCGGCAGAGGCTCTTCCGAAAAGGCAAACGTCCGGCTCCTTGTCCCACAAGGAAGGTGCCAGCCCTGAAAGCTCGTGCTGCTCTTCACTGTCCCCATGCAGCCTATGCACAGGCACAACAGCATTGGGGATCTGTGCTTGCCCAGGAACGGTACACCTCACGGTGTTCGTTCTCCGGAGAGCCTCTTTCCGAAAATGCAAACGTCCGGCTCCTTGTCCCACAAGGAAGGTGCCAGCCCTGAAAGCTCTTGCTGCTCTTCACTGTCCCCGTTCAGCCTATGCACAGGCACAACAGCACTGGGGATCTGTGCCTGCCCAGGAACGGTACACCTCTCGGTGTCCGTTCTCGGTATAGCATTTTTCTGAAAAGGCAAACGTCCGGCTCCTAGTCCCACAAGGAAGGTGCCAGCCCTGAAAGCTCGTGCTGCTCTTCACTGTCCCCGTGCAGCCTATGCACAGGCACAACAGCATTGGGGATCTGTGCTTGCCCAGGATCGGTACACCTCACGGTGTTCGTTGTCAGCAGAGCCTCTTTCCGAAAAGGCAAACGTCCGGCTCCTTGTGCCACAAGGAAGGTGCCAGCCCTGAAAGCTCGTGCTGCTCTTCACTGTCCCCATGCAGCCTATGCACAGGCACAACAGCATTGGGGATCTGTGCTTGCCCAGGATCGGTACACCTCTCGGTGTCCGTTCTCGGTATAGCATTTTTCTGAAAAGGCAAACGTCCGGCTCCTAGTCCCACAAGGAAGGTGCCAGCCCTGAAAGCTCTTGCTGCTCTTCACTGTCCCCGTGCAGCCTATGCACAGGCACAACAGCACTGGGGATCTGTGCTTGCCCAGGATCGGTACACCTCTCGGTGTTCATTGTCAGCAGAGCCTCTTTCCGAAAAGGCAAACGTCCGGCTCCTTGTCCCACAAGGAAGGTGCCAGCCCTGAAAGCTCGTGCTGCTCTTCACTGTCCCCGTGCAGCCTATGCACAGGCACAACAGCATTGGGGATCTGTGCTTGCCCAGGATCGGTACACCTCTCGGTGTCCGTTCTCGGTATAGAATTTTTGTGAAAAGGCAAACGTCCGGCTCCTTGTGCCACAAGGAAGGTGCCAGCCCTGAAAGCTCTTGCTGCTCTTCACTGTCCCCGTGCAGCCTATGCACAGGCACAACAGCACTGGGGATCTGTGCCTGCCCAGGAACGGTACACCTCTCGGTGTCCGTTCTCGGCATAGCATTTTTCTGAAAAGGCAAACGTCCGGCTCCTTGTGCCACAAGGAAGGTGCCAGCCCTGAAAGCTCTTGCTGCTCTTCACTGTCCCCGTGCAGCCTATGCACAGGCACAACAGCATTGGGGATCTGTGCTTGCCCAGGAACGGTACACCTCACGGTATTCGTTCTCGGCAGAGGCTCTTCCGAAAATGCAAACGTCCGGCTCCTTGTGCCACAAGGAAGGTGCCAGCCCTGAAAGCTCGTGCTGCTCTTCACTGTCCCCGTGCAGCCTATGCACAGGCACAACAGCATTGGGGATCTGTGCTTGCCCAGGATCTGTACACCTCTCGGTGTCCGTTCTCGGTATAGCATTTTTCTGAAAAGGCAAACGTCCGGCTCCTAGTCCGACAAGGAAGGTGCCAGCCCTGAAAGCTCGTGCTGCTCTTCACTGTCCCCGTGCAGCCTATGCACAGGCACAACAGCACTGGGGATCTGTGCTTGCCCAGGATCGGTACACCTCACGGTGTTCATTGTCAGCAGAGCCTCTCTCCGAAAAGGCAAACGTCCGACAAGGAAGGTGCCAGCGCTGAAAGCTCGTGCTGCTCTTCACTGTCCCCGTGCAGCCTATGCACAGGCACAACAGCATTGGGGATCTGTGCTTGCCCAGGATCGGTACACCTCTCGGTGTCCGTTCTCGGTATAGAATTTTTCTGAAAAGGCAAACGTCCAGCTCCTTGTGCCACAAGGAAGGTGCCAGCCCTGAAAGCTCGTGCTGCTCTTCACTGTCCCCGTGCAGCCTATGCACAGGCACAACAGCACTGGGGATCTGTGCCTGCCCAGGAACGGTACACCTCTCGGTGTCCGTTCTCGGCATAGCATTTTTCTGAAAAGGCAAACATCCGGCTCCTTGTGCCACAAGGAAGGTGCCAGCCCTGAAAGCTCTTGCTGCTCTTCACTGTCCCCGTGCAGCCTATGCACAGGCACAACAGCATTGGGGATCTGTGCTTGCCCAGGAACGGTACACCTCACGGTATTCGTTCTCGGCAGAGGCTCTTCCGAAAATGCAAACGTCCGGCTCCTTGTCCCACAAGGAAGGTGCCAGCCCTGAAAGCTCGTGCTGCTCTTCACTGTCCCCGTGCAGCCTATGCACAGGCACAACAGCATTGGGGATCTGTGCTTGCCCAGGATCGGTACACCTCTCGGTGTCCGTTCTCGGTATAGCATTTTTCTGAAAAGGCAAACGTCCGGCTCCTAGTCCCACAAGGAAGGTGCCAGCCCTGAAAGCTCGTGCTGCTCTTCACTGTCCCCGTGCAGCCTATGCACAGGCGCAACAGCTCTGGGGATCTGTGCCTTCCCAGGAACGGTACACCTCACGGTGTTCGTTCTCCGGAGAGCCTCTTTCCGAAAATGCAAACGTCCGGCAACTTGTCCGACAAGGAAGGTGCCAGCCCTGAAAGCTCTTGCTGCTCTTCACTGTCCCCGTTCAGCCTATGCACAGGCACAACAGCACTGGGGATCTGTGCCTGCCCAGGAACGGTACACCTCTCGGTGTCCGTTCTCGGCATAGCATTTTTCTGAAAAGGCAAACGTCCGGCTCCTTGTGCCACAAGGAAGGTGCCAGCCCTGAAATCTCGTGCTGCTCTTCACTGTCCCCGTGCAGCCTATGCACAGGCACAACAGCATTGGGGATCTGTGCTTGCCCAGGATCGGTACACCTCTCGGTGTCCGTTCTCGGTATAGCATTTTTCTGAAAAGGCAAACGTCCGGCTCCTTGTCCCACAAGGAAGGTGCCAGCCCTGAAAGCTCGTGCTGCTCTTCACTGTCCCCGTGCAGCCTATGCACAGGCACAACAGCATTGCGGATCTCTGCTTTCCCAGGAACGGAACACCTCACGGTGTTCGTTCTCGGCAGAGGCTCTTCCGAAAAGGCAAACGTCCGACAAGGAAGGTGCCAGCGCTGAAAGCTCGTGCTGCTCTTCACTGTCCCCGTGCAGCCTATGCACAGGCACAACAGCACTGGGGATCTGTGCCTGCCCAGGAACGGTACACCTCTCGGTGTCCGTTCTCGGCATAGCATTTTTCTGAAAAGGCAAACGTCCGGCTCCTTGTGCCACAAGGAAGGTGCCAGCCCTGAAAGCTCTTGCTGCTCTTCACTGTCCCCGTTCAGCCTATGCTCAGGCACAACAGCATTGGGGATCTGTGCTTGCCCAGGATCGGTAAACCTCTCGGTGTCCGTTCTCGGTATAGAATTTTTCTGAAAAGGCAAACGTCCGGCTCCTTGTGCCACAAGGAAGGTGCCAGCCCTGAAAGCTCGTGCTGCTCTTCACTGTCCCCGTGCAGCCTATGCACAGGCACAACAGCACTGGGGATCTGTGCTTGCCCAGGATCGGTACACCTCACGGTGTTCGTTCTCGGCAGAGGCTCTTCCGAAAAGGCAAACGTCCGGCTCCTAGTCCCACAAGGAAGGTGCCAGCCCTGAAAGCTCGTGCTGCTCTTCACTGTCCCCGTGCAGCCTATGCACAGGCACAACAGCACTGGGGATCTGTGCTTGCCCAGGATCGGTACACCTCACGGTGTTCATTGTCAGCAGAGCCTCTTTCCGAAAAGGCAAACGTCCGGCTCCTTGTCCCACAAGGAAGGTGCCAGCCCTGAAAGCTCTTGCTGCTCTTCACTGTCCCCGTGCAGCCTATGCACAGGCACAACAGCATTGGGGATCTGTGCTTGCCCAGGATCGGTACACCTCTCGGTGTCCGTTCTCGGTATAGCATTTTTCTGAAAAGGCAAACGTCCGGCTCCTTGTCCCACAAGGAAGGTGCCAGCCCTGAAAGCTCGTGCTGCTCTTCACTGTCCCCGTGCAGCCTATGCACAGGCACAACAGCACTGGGGATCTGTGCTTGCCCAGGATCGGTACACCTCTCGGTGTTCATTCTCCGGAGAGCCTCTCTCCGAAAAGGCAAACGTCCGGCTCCTTGTCCCACAAGGAAGGTGCCAGCCCTGAAAGCTCGTGCTGCTCTTCACTGTCCCCGTGCAGCCTATGCACAGGCACAACAGCACTGGGGATCTGTTCCTGCCCAGGAACGGTACACCTCTCGGTGTCCGTTCTCGGCATAGCATTTTTCTGAAAAGGCAAACGTCCGGCTCCTTGTGCCACAAGGAAGGTGCCAGCCCTGAAAGCTCTTGCCGCTCTTCACTGTCCCCGTGCAGCCTATGCACAGGCACAACAGCATTGGGGATCTGTGCTTGCCCAGGAACGGTACACCTCACGGTATTCGTTCTCGGCAGAGGCTCTTCCGAAAATGCAAACGTCCGGCTCCTTGTCCCACAAGGAAGGTGCCAGCCCTGAAAGCTCGTGCTGCTCTTCACTGTCCCCGTGCAGCCTATGCACAGGCACAACAGCATTGGGGATCTGTGCTTGCCCAGGATCTGTACACCTCTCGGTGTCCGTTCTCGGTATAGCATTTTTCTGAAAAGGCAAACGTCCGGCTCCTAGTCCCACAAGGAAGGTGCCAGCCCTGAAAGCTCGTGCTGCTCTTCACTGTCCCCGTGCAGCCTATGCACAGGCACAACAGCACTGGGGATCTGTGCTTGCCCAGGATCGGTACACCTCACGGTGTTCATTGTCAGCAGAGCCTCTTTCCGAAAAGGCAAACGTCCGGCTCCTTGTCCGACAAGGAAGGTGCCAGCCCTGAAAGCTCGTGCTGCTCTTCACTGTCCCCGTGCAGCCTATGCACAGGCACAACAGCTCTGGGGATCTGTGCCTTCCCAGGAACGGTACACCTCACGGTGTTCGTTCTCCGGAGAGCCTCTTTCCGAAAATGCAAACGTCCGGCTCCTTGTCCCACAAGGAAGGTGCCAGCCCTGAAAGCTCGTGCTGCTCCTCACTGTCCCCGTGCAGCCTATGCACAGGCACAACAGCATTGGGGATCTGTGCTTGCCCAGGATCGGTACACCTCTCGGTGTCCGTTCTCGGTATAGAATTTTTCTGAAAAGGCAAACGTCCGGCTCCTTGTCCCACAAGGAAGGTGCCAGCCCTGAAAGCTCGTGCTGCTCTTCACTGTCCCCGTGCAGCCTATGCACAGGCACAACAGCATTGGGGATCTGTGCTTGCCCAGGATCTGTACACCTCTCGGTGTTCGTTCTCGGTATAGCATTTTTCTGAAAATGCAAACGTCCGGCTCCTTGTGCCACAAGGAAGGTGCCAGCCCTGAAAGCTCTTGCTGCTCTTCACTGTCCCCGTGCAGCCTATGCACAGGCACAACAGCATTGGGGATCTGTGCTTGCTCACGAACGGTACACCTCACTGTGCTCGTTCTCGGCAGAGGCTCTTCCGAAAATGCAAACGTCCGGCTCCTTGTCCCACAAGGAAGGTGCCAGCCCTGAAAGCTCTTGCTGCTCTTCACTGTCCCCGTGCAGCCTATGCACAGGCACAACAGCATTGGGGATCTGTGCTTGCCCAGGATCTGTACACCTCTCGGTGTCCGTTCTTGGTATAGCATTTTTCTGAAAAGGCAAACGTCCGGCTCCTAGTCCCACAAGGAAGGTGCCAGCCCTGAAAGCTCGTGCCGCTCTTCACTGTCCCCGTGCAGCCTATGCTCAGGCACAACAGCACTGGGGATCTGTGCTTGCCCAGGATCGGTACACCTCACGGTGTTCGTTCTCGGCAGAGGCTCTTCCGAAAAGGCAAACGTCCGGCTCCTTGTCCCACAAGGAAGGTGCCAGCCCTGAAAGCTCGTGCTGCTCTTCACTGTCCCCGTGCAGCCTATGCACAGGCACAACAGCATTGGGGATCTGTGCTTGCCCAGGATCGGTACACCTCACGGTGTTCGTTGTCAGCAGAGCCTCTTTCCGAAAATGCAAACGTCCGGCTCCTTGTGCCACAAGGAAGGTGCCAGCCCTGAAAGCTCTTGCTGCTCTTCACTGTCCCCGTGCAGCCTATGCACAGGCACAACAGCATTGGGGATCTGTGCTTGCCCAGGATCGGTACACCTCTTGGTGTCCGTTCTCGGTATAGCATTTTTCTGAAAAGGCAAACGTTCGGCTCCTAGTCCCACAAGGAAGGTGCCAGCCCTGAAAGCTCGTGCTGCTCTTCACTGTCCCCGTGCAGCCTATGCACAGGCACAACAGCATTGGGGATCTGTGCTTGCCCAGGATCGGTACACCTCACGGTGTTCATTGTCAGCAGAGCCTCTTTCCGAAAAGGCAAACGTCCGGCTCCTTGTCCCACAAGGAAGGTGCCAGCCCTGAAAGCTCGTGCTGCTCTTCACTGTCCCCGTGCAGCCTATGCACAGGCACAACAGCATTGGGGATGTGTGCTTGCCCAGGATCGGTACACCTCTCGGTGTCCGTTCTCGGTATAGAATTTTTCTGAAAAGGCAAACGTCCGGCTCCTTGTGCCACAAGGAAGGTGCCAGCCCTGAAAGCTCGTGCTGCTCTTCACTGTCCCCGTGCAGCCTATGCACAGGCACAACAGCACTGGGGATCTGTTCCTGCCCAGGAACTGTACACCTCACGGTATTCGTTCTCGGCAGAGGCTCTTCCGAAAATGCAAACGTCCGGCTCCTTGTCCCACAAGGAAGGTGCCAGCCCTGAAAGCTCGTGCTGCTCTTCACTGTCCCCGTGCAGCCTATGCACAGGCACAACAGCATTGGGGATCTGTGCTTGCCCAGGATCTGTACACCTCTCGGTGTCCGTTCTCGGTATAGCATTTTTCTGAAAAGGCAAACGTCCGGCTCCTAGTCCCACAAGGAAGGTGCCAGCCCTGAAAGCTCGTGCTGCTCTTCACTGTCCCCGTGCAGCCTATGCACAGGCACAACAGCACTGGGGATCTGTGCTTGCCCAGGATCGGTACACCTCACGGTGTTCATTGTCAGCAGAGCCTCTTTCCGAAAAGGCAAACGTCCGGCTCCTTGTCCGACAAGGAAGGTGCCAGCCCTGAAAGCTCGTGCTGCTCTTCACTGTCCCCGTGCAGCCTATGCACAGGCACAACAGCTCTGGGGATCTGTGCCTTCCCAGGAACGGTACACCTCACGGTGTTCGTTCTCCGGAGAGCCTCTTTCCGAAAATGCAAACGTCCGGCTCCTTGTCCGACAAGGAAGGTGCCAGCCCTGAAAGCTCTTGCTGCTCTTCACTGTCCCCGTTCAGCCTATGCACAGGCACAACAGCACTGGGGATCTGTGCCTGCCCAGGAACGGTACACCTCTCGGTGTCCGTTCTCGGTATAGCATTTTTCTGAAAAGGCAAACGTCCGGCTCCTAGTCCCACAAGGAAGGTGCCAGCCCTGAAAGCTCGTGCTGCTCTTCACTGTCCCCGTGCAGCCTATGCACAGGCACAACAGCATTGGGGATGTGTGCTTGCCCAAGAACGGTACACCTCACTGTGTTCGTTCTCGGCAGAGGCTCTTCCGAAAATGCAAACGTCCGGCTCCTTGTCCCACAAGGAAGGTGCCAGCCCTGAAAGCTCTTGCTGCTCTTCACTGTCCCCGTGCAGCCTATGCACAGGCACAACAGCATTGGGGATCTGTGCTTGCCCAGGATCTGTACACCTCTCGGTGTCCGTTCTTGGTATAGCATTTTTCTGAAAAGGCAAACGTCCGGCTCCTAGTCCCACAAGGAAGGTGCCAGCCCTGAAAGCTCGTGCTGCTCTTCACTGTCCCCGTGCAGCCTATGCACAGGCACAACAGCATTGGGGATCTGTGCTTGCCCAGGATCGGTACACCTCACGGTGTTCGTTGTCAGCAGAGCCTCTTTCCGAAAAGGCAAACGTCCGGCTCCTTGTGCCACAAGGAAGGTGCCAGCCCTGAAAGCTCGTGCTGCTCTTCACTGTCCCCGTGCAGCCTATGCACAGGCACAACAGCATTGGGGATCTGTGCTTGTCCAGGATCGGTACACCTCTCGGTGTCCGTTCTCGGTATAGCATTTTTCTGAAAAGGCAAACGTCCGGCTCCTAGTCCCACAAGGAAGGTGCCAGCCCTGAAAGCTCTTGCTGCTCTTCACTGTCCCCGTGCAGCCTATGCACAGGCACAACAGCACTGGGGATCTGTGCTTGCCCAGGATCGGTACACCTCTCGGTGTTCATTGTCAGCAGAGCCTCTTTCCGAAAAGGCAAACGTCCGGCTCCTTGTCCCACAAGGAAGGTGCCAGCCCTGAAAGCTCGTGCTGCTCTTCACTGTCCCCGTGCAGCCTATGCACAGGCACAACAGCATTGGGGATCTGTGCTTGCCCAGGATCTGTACACCTCTCGGTGTCCGTTCTCGGTATAGCATTTTTCTGAAAAGGCAAACGTCCGGCTCCTAGTCCCACAAGGAAGGTGCCAGCCCTGAAAGCTCGTGCTGCTCTTCACTGTCCCCGTGCAGCCTATGCACAGGCACAACAGCACTGGGGATCTGTGCTTGCCCAGGATCGGTACACCTCACGGTGTTCATTGTCAGCAGAGCCTCTTTCCGAAAAGGCAAACGTCCGGCTCCTTGTCCGACAAGGAAGGTGCCAGCCCTGAAAGCTCGTGCTGCTCTTCACTGTCCCCGTGCAGCCTATGCACAGGCACAACAGCTCTGGGGATCTGTGCCTTCCCAGGAACGGTACACCTCACGGTGTTCGTTCTCCGGAGAGCCTCTTTCCGAAAATGCAAACGTCCGGCTCCTTGTCCGACAAGGAAGGTGCCAGCCCTGAAAGCTCTTGCTGCTCTTCACTGTCCCCGTTCAGCCTATGCACAGGCACAACAGCACTGGGGATCTGTGCCTGCCCAGGAACGGTACACCTCTCGGTGTCCGTTCTCGGTATAGCATTTTTCTGAAAAGGCAAACGTCCGGCTCCTAGTCCCACAAGGAAGGTGCCAGCCCTGAAAGCTCGTGCTGCTCTTCACTGTCCCCGTGCAGCCTATGCACAGGCACAACAGCATTGGGGATCTGTGCTTGCCCAGGATTGGTACACCTCACGGTGTTCGTTGTCAGCAGAGCCTCTTTCCGAAAAGGCAAACGTCCGGCTCCTTGTGCCACAAGGAAGGTGCCAGCCCTGAAAGCTCGTGCTGCTCTTCACTGTCCCCGTGCAGCCTATGCACAGGCACAACAGCATTGGGGATGTGTGCTTGCCCAAGAACGGTACACCTCACTGTGTTCGTTCTCGGCAGAGGCTCTTCCGAAAATGCAAACGTCCGGCTCCTTGTCCCACAAGGAAGGTGCCAGCCCTGAAAGCTCTTGCTGCTCTTCACTGTCCCCGTGCAGCCTATGCACAGGCACAACAGCATTGGGGATCTGTGCTTGCCCAGGATCTGTACACCTCTCGGTGTCCGTTCTTGGTATAGCATTTTTCTGAAAAGGCAAACGTCCGGCTCCTAGTCCCACAAGGAAGGTGCCAGCCCTGAAAGCTCGTGCTGCTCTTCACTGTCCCCGTGCAGCCTATGCACAGGCACAACAGCATTGGGGATCTGTGCTTGCCCAGGATCGGTACACCTCACGGTGTTCGTTGTCAGCAGAGCCTCTTTCCGAAAAGGCAAACGTCCGGCTCCTTGTGCCACAAGGAAGGTGCCAGCCCTGAAAGCTCGTGCTGCTCTTCACTGTCCCCGTGCAGCCTATGCACAGGCACAACAGCATTGGGGATCTGTGCTTGTCCAGGATCGGTACACCTCTCGGTGTCCGTTCTCGGTATAGCATTTTTCTGAAAAGGCAAACGTCCGGCTCCTAGTCCCACAAGGAAGGTGCCAGCCCTGAAAGCTCTTGCTGCTCTTCACTGTCCCCGTGCAGCCTATGCACAGGCACAACAGCACTGGGGATCTGTGCTTGCCCAGGATCGGTACACCTCTCGGTGTTCATTGTCAGCAGAGCCTCTTTCCGAAAAGGCAAACGTCCGGCTCCTTGTCCCACAAGGAAGGTGCCAGCCCTGAAAGCTCGTGCTGCTCTTCACTGTCCCCGTGCAGCCTATGCACAGGCACAACAGCATTGGGGATCTGTGCTTGCCCAGGATCTGTACACCTCTCGGTGTCCGTTCTCGGTATAGCATTTTTCTGAAAAGGCAAACGTCCGGCTCCTAGTCCCACAAGGAAGGTGCCAGCCCTGAAAGCTCGTGCTGCTCTTCACTGTCCCCGTGCAGCCTATGCACAGGCACAACAGCACTGGGGATCTGTGCTTGCCCAGGATCGGTACACCTCACGGTGTTCATTGTCAGCAGAGCCTCTTTCCGAAAAGGCAAACGTCCGGCTCCTTGTCCGACAAGGAAGGTGCCAGCCCTGAAAGCTCGTGCTGCTCTTCACTGTCCCCGTGCAGCCTATGCACAGGCACAACAGCTCTGGGGATCTGTGCCTTCCCAGGAACGGTACACCTCACGGTGTTCGTTCTCCGGAGAGCCTCTTTCCGAAAATGCAAACGTCCGGCTCCTTGTCCGACAAGGAAGGTGCCAGCCCTGAAAGCTCTTGCTGCTCTTCACTGTCCCCGTTCAGCCTATGCACAGGCACAACAGCACTGGGGATCTGTGCCTGCCCAGGAACGGTACACCTCTCGGTGTCCGTTCTCGGTATAGCATTTTTCTGAAAAGGCAAACGTCCGGCTCCTAGTCCCACAAGGAAGGTGCCAGCCCTGAAAGCTCGTGCTGCTCTTCACTGTCCCCGTGCAGCCTATGCACAGGCACAACAGCATTGGGGATCTGTGCTTGCCCAGGATTGGTACACCTCACGGTGTTCGTTGTCAGCAGAGCCTCTTTCCGAAAAGGCAAACGTCCGGCTCCTTGTGCCACAAGGAAGTTGCCAGCGCTGAAAGCTCGTGCTGCTCTTCACTGTCCCCGTGCAGCCTATGCACAGGCACAACAGCATTGGGGATGTGTGCTTGCCCAAGAACGGTACACCTCACTGTGTTCGTTCTCGGCAGAGGCTCTTCCGAAAATGCAAACGTCCGGCTCCTTGTCCCACAAGGAAGGTGCCAGCCCTGAAAGCTCTTGCTGCTCTTCACTGTCCCCGTGCAGCCTATGCACAGGCACAACAGCATTGGGGATCTGTGCTTGCCCAGGATCTGTACACCTCTCGGTGTCCGTTCTTGGTATAGCATTTTTCTGAAAAGGCAAACGTCCGGCTCCTAGTCCCACAAGGAAGGTGCCAGCCCTGAAAGCTCGTGCTGCTCTTCACTGTCCCCGTGCAGCCTATGCACAGGCACAACAGCATTGGGGATCTGTGCTTGCCCAGGATCGGTACACCTCACGGTGTTCGTTGTCAGCAGAGCCTCTTTCCGAAAAGGCAAACGTCCGGCTCCTTGTGCCACAAGGAAGGTGCCAGCCCTGAAAGCTCGTGCTGCTCTTCACTGTCCCCGTGCAGCCTATGCACAGGCACAACAGCATTGGGGATCTGTGCTTGTCCAGGATCGGTACACCTCTCGGTGTCCGTTCTCGGTATAGCATTTTTCTGAAAAGGCAAACGTCCGGCTCCTAGTCCCACAAGGAAGGTGCCAGCCCTGAAAGCTCTTGCTGCTCTTCACTGTCCCCGTGCAGCCTATGCACAGGCACAACAGCACTGGGGATCTGTGCTTGCCCAGGATCGGTACACCTCTCGGTGTTCATTGTCAGCAGAGCCTCTTTCCGAAAAGGCAAATGTCCGGCTCCTTGTCCCACAAGGAAGGTGCCAGCCCTGAAAGCTCGTGCTGCTCTTCACTGTCCCCGTGCAGCCTATGCACAGGCACAACAGCATTGGGGATCTGTGCTTGCCCAGGATCGGTACACCTCTCGGTGTCCGTTCTCGGTATAGAATTTTTCTGAAAAGGCAAACGTCCAGCTCCTTGTGCCACAAGGAAGGTGCCAGCCCTGAAAGCTCGTGCTGCTCTTCACTGTCCCCGTGCAGCCTATGCACAGGCACAACAGCACTGGGGATCTGTGCCTGCCCAGGAACGGTACACCTCTCGGTGTCCGTTCTCGGCATAGCATTTTTCTGAAAAGGCAAACGTCCGGCTCCTTGTGCCACAAGGAAGGTGCCAGCCCTGAAAGCTCTTGCTGCTCTTCACTGTCCCCGTGCAGCCTATGCACAGGCACAACAGCATTGGGGATCTGTGCTTGCCCAGGAACGGTACACCTCACGGTATTCGTTCTCGGCAGAGGCTCTTCCGAAAATGCAAACGTCCGGCTCCTTGTCCCACAAGGAAGGTGCCAGCCCTGAAAGCTCGTGCTGCTCTTCACTGTCCCCGTGCAGCCTATGCACAGGCACAACAGCATTGGGGATCTGTGCTTGCCCAGGATCGGTACACCTCTCGGTGTCCGTTCTCGGTATAGCATTTTTCTGAAAAGGCAAACGTCCGGCTCCTAGTCCCACAAGGAAGGTGCCAGCCCTGAAAGCTCGTGCTGCTCTTCACTGTCCCCGTGCAGCCTATGCACAGGCACAACAGCACTGGGGATCTGTGCTTGCCCAGGATCGGTACACCTCACGGTGTTCATTGTCAGCAGAGCCTCTTTCCGAAAAGGCAAACGTCCGGCTCCTTGTCCGACAAGGAAGGTGCCAGCCCTGAAAGCTCGTGCTGCTCTTCACTGTCCCCGTGCAGCCTATGCACAGGCGCAACAGCTCTGGGGATCTGTGCCTTCCCAGGAACGGTACACCTCACGGTGTTCGTTCTCCGGAGAGCCTCTTTCCGAAAATGCAAACGTCCGGCAACTTGTCCGACAAGGAAGGTGCCAGCCCTGAAAGCTCTTGCTGCTCTTCACTGTCCCCGTTCAGCCTATGCACAGGCACAACAGCACTGGGGATCTGTGCCTGCCCAGGAACGGTACACCTCTCGGTGTCCGTTCTCGGCATAGCATTTTTCTGAAAAGGCAAACGTCCGGCTCCTTGTGCCACAAGGAAGGTGCCAGCCCTGAAATCTCGTGCTGCTCTTCACTGTCCCCGTGCAGCCTATGCACAGGCACAACAGCATTGGGGATCTGTGCTTGCCCAGGATCGGTACACCTCTCGGTGTCCGTTCTCGGTATAGCATTTTTCTGAAAAGGCAAACGTCCGGCTCCTTGTCCCACAAGGAAGGTGCCAGCCCTGAAAGCTCGTGCTGCTCTTCACTGTCCCCGTGCAGCCTATGCACAGGCACAACAGCATTGCGGATCTCTGCTTGCCCAGGAACGGAACACCTCAAGGTATTCGTTCTCGGCAGAGGCTCTTCCGAAAAGGCAAACGTCCGACAAGGAAGGTGCCAGCGCTGAAAGCTCGTGCTGCTCTTCACTGTCCCCGTGCAGCCTATGCACAGGCACAACAGCACTGGGGATCTGTGCCTGCCCAGGAACGGTACACCTCTCGGTGTCCGTTCTCGGCATAGCATTTTTCTGAAAAGGCAAACGTCCGGCTCCTTGTCCCACAAGGAAGGTGCCAGCCCTGAAAGCTCGTGCTGCTCTTCACTGTCCCCGTGCAGCCTATGCACAGGCACAACAGCATACGGGATCTGTGCTTGCCCAGGATCGGTACACCTCTCGGTGTCCGTTCTCGGTATAGCATTTTTCTGAAAAGGCAAACGTCCGGCTCCTTGTCCCACAAGGAAGGTGCCAGCCCTGAAAGCTCGTGCTGCTCTTCACTGTCCCCGTGCAGCCTATGCACAGGCACAACAGCACTGGGGATCTGTGCTTGCCCAGGATCGGTACACCTCACGGTGTTCGTTCTCGGCAGAGGCTCTTCCGAAAAGGCAAACGTCCGGCTCCTTGTCCCACAAGGAAGGTGCCAGCCCTGAAAGCTCTTGCTGCTCTTCACTGTCCCCGTGCAGCCTATGCACAGGCACAACAGCATTGGGGATCTGTGCTTGCCCAGGATCGGTACACCTCTCGGTGTCCGTTCTCGGTATAGCATTTTTCTGAAAAGGCAAACGTCCGGCTCCATGTCCCACAAGGAAGGTGCCAGCCCTGAAAGCTCGTGCTGCTCTTCACTGTCCCCGTGCAGCCTATGCACAGGCACAACAGCACTGGGGATCTGTGCTTGCCCAGGATCGGTACACCTCTCGGTGTTCATTCTCCGGAGAGCCTCTCTCCGAAAAGGCAAACGTCCGGCTCCTTGTCCCACAAGGAAGGTGCCAGCCCTGAAAGCTCGTGCTGCTCTTCACTGTCCCCGTGCAGCCTATGCACAGGCACAACAGCATACGGGATCTGTGCTTGCCCAGGATCGGTACACCTCTCGGTGTCCGTTCTCGGTATAGCATTTTTCTGAAAAGGCAAACGTCCGGCTCCTAGTCCCACAAGGAAGGTGCCAGCCCTGAAAGCTCGTGCTGCTCTTCACTGTCCCCGTGCAGCCTATGCACAGGCACAACAGCACTGGGGATCTGTGCTTGCCCAGGATCGGTACACCTCACGGTGTTCGTTCTCGGCAGAGGCTCTTCCGAAAAGGCAAACGTCCGGCTCCTTGTCCCACAAGGAACGTGCCAGCCCTGAAAGCTCGTGCTGCTCTTCACTGTCCCCGTGCAGCCTATGCACAGGCACAACAGCATTGGGGATCTGTGCTTGCCCAGGAACGGTACACCTCACGGTATTCGTTCTCGGCAGAGGCTCTTCCGAAAATGCAAACGTCCGGCTCCTTGTCCCACAAGGAAGGTGCCAGCCCTGAAAGCTCGTGCTGCTCTTCACTGTCCCCGTGCAGCCTATGCACAGGCACAACAGCATTGGGGATCTGTGCTTGCCCAGGATCGGTACACCTCTCGGTGTCCGTTCTCGGTATAGCATTTTTCTGAAAAGGCAAACGTCCGGCTCCTAGTCCCACAAGGAAGGTGCCAGCCCTGAAAGCTCGTGCTGCTCTTCACTGTCCCCGTGCAGCCTATGCACAGGCACAACAGCACTGGGGATCTGTGCTTGCCCAGGATCGGTACACCTCACGGTGTTCATTGTCAGCAGAGCCTCTTTCCGAAAAGGCAAACGTCCGGCTCCTTGTCCGACAAGGAAGGTGCCAGCCCTGAAAGCTCGTGCTGCTCTTCACTGTCCCCGTGCAGCCTATGCACAGGCGCAACAGCTCTGGGGATCTGTGCCTTCCCAGGAACGGTACACCTCACGGTGTTCGTTCTCCGGAGAGCCTCTTTCCGAAAATGCAAACGTCCGGCAACTTGTCCGACAAGGAAGGTGCCAGCCCTGAAAGCTCTTGCTGCTCTTCACTGTCCCCGTTCAGCCTATGCACAGGCACAACAGCACTGGGGATCTGTGCCTGCCCAGGAACGGTACACCTCTCGGTGTCCGTTCTCGGCATAGCATTTTTCTGAAAAGGCAAACGTCCGGCTCCTTGTCCCACAAGGAAGGTGCCAGCCCTGAAATCTCGTGCTGCTCTTCACTGTCCCCGTGCAGCCTATGCACAGGCACAACAGCATTGGGGATCTGTGCTTGCCCAGGATCGGTACACCTCTCGGTGTCCGTTCTCGGTATAGCATTTTTCTGAAAAGGCAAACGTCCGGCTCCTTGTCCCACAAGGAAGGTGCCAGCCCTGAAAGCTCGTGCTGCTCTTCACTGTCCCCGTGCAGCCTATGCACAGGCACAACAGCATTGCGGATCTCTGCTTGCCCAGGAACGGAACACCTCAAGGTATTCGTTCTCGGCAGAGGCTCTTCCGAAAAGGCAAACGTCCGACAAGGAAGGTGCCAGCGCTGAAAGCTCGTGCTGCTCTTCACTGTCCCCGTGCAGCCTATGCACAGGCACAACAGCACTGGGGATCTGTGCCTGCCCAGGAACGGTACACCTCTCGGTGTCCGTTCTCGGCATAGCATTTTTCTGAAAAGGCAAACGTCCGGCTCCTTGTGCCACAAGGAAGGTGCCAGCCCTGAAAGCTCTTGCTGCTCTTCACTGTCCCCGTTCAGCCTATGCTCAGGCACAACAGCACTGGGGATCTGTGCTTGCCCAGGATCGGTAAACCTCTCGGTGTCCGTTCTCGGTATAGAATTTTTCTGAAAAGGCAAACGTCCGGCTCCTTGTGCCACAAGGAAGGTGCCAGCCCTGAAAGCTCGTGCTGCTCTTCACTGTCCCCGTGCAGCCTATGCACAGGCACAACAGCACTGGGGATCTGTGCTTGCCCAGGATCGGTACACCTCACGGTGTTCGTTCTCGGCAGAGGCTCTTCCGAAAAGGCAAACGTCCGGCTCCTTGTCCCACAAGGAAGGTGCCAGCCCTGAAAGCTCTTGCTGCTCTTCACTGTCCCCGTGCAGCCTATGCACAGGCACAACAGCATTGGGGATCTGTGCTTGCCCAGGATCGGTACACCTCTCGGTGTCCGTTCTCGGTATAGCATTTTTCTGAAAAGGCAAACGTCCGGCTCCATGTCCCACAAGGAAGGTGCCAGCCCTGAAAGCTCGTGCTGCTCTTCACTGTCCCCGTGCAGCCTATGCACAGGCACAACAGCACTGGGGATCTGTGCTTGCCCAGGATCGGTACACCTCTCGGTGTTCATTCTCCGGAGAGCCTCTCTCCGAAAAGGCAAACGTCCGGCTCCTTGTCCCACAAGGAAGGTGCCAGCCCTGAAAGCTCGTGCTGCTCTTCACTGTCCCCGTGCAGCCTATGCACAGGCACAACAGCATACGGGATCTGTGCTTGCCCAGGATCGGTACACCTCTCGGTGTCCGTTCTCGGTATAGCATTTTTCTGAAAAGGCAAACGTCCGGCTCCTAGTCCCACAAGGAAGGTGCCAGCCCTGAAAGCTCGTGCTGCTCTTCACTGTCCCCGTGCAGCCTATGCACAGGCACAACAGCACTGGGGATCTGTGCTTGCCCAGGATCGGTACACCTCACGGTGTTCGTTCTCGGCAGAGGCTCTTCCGAAAAGGCAAACGTCCGGCTCCTTGTCCCACAAGGAACGTGCCAGCCCTGAAAGCTCGTGCTGCTCTTCACTGTCCCCGTGCAGCCTATGCACAGGCACAACAGCATTGGGGATCTGTGCTTGCCCAGGATCGGTACACCTCACGGTGTTCGTTGTCAGCAGAGCCTCTTTCCGAAAAGGCAAACGTCCGGCTCCTTGTGCCACAAGGAAGGTGCCAGCCCTGAAAGCTCGTGCTGCTCTTCACTGTCCCCGTGCAGCCTATGCACAGGCACAACAGCACTGGGGATCTGTGCTTGCCCAGGATCGGTACACCTCTCGGTGTCCGTTCTCGGTATAGCATTTTTCTGAAAAGGCAAACGTCCGGCTCCTAGTCCCACAAGGAAGGTGCCAGCCCTGAAAG
The DNA here is from genome assembly GCF_964188355.1 of Buteo buteo. Classification (NCBI taxonomy): domain Eukaryota; kingdom Metazoa; phylum Chordata; class Aves; order Accipitriformes; family Accipitridae; genus Buteo; species Buteo buteo. The sequence goes on from NW_027439306.1 coordinate 74,619, forward strand.
CTCTTGCTGCTCTTCACTGTCCCCGTGCAGCCTATGCACAGGCACAACAGCACTGGGGATCTGTGCTTGCCCAGGATCGGTACACCTCACGGTGTTCATTGTCAGCAGAGCCTCTTTCCGAAAAGGCAAACGTCCGGCTCCTTGTCCCACAAGGAAGGTGCCAGCCCTGAAAGCTCGTGCTGCTCTTCACTGTCCCCGTGCAGCCTATGCACAGGCACAACAGCATACGGGATCTGTGCTTGCCCAGGATCGGTACACCTCTCGGTGTCCGTTCTCGGTATAGAATTTTTCTGAAAAGGCAAACGTCCAGCTCCTTGTGCCACAAGGAAGGTGCCAGCCCTGAAAGCTCTTGCTGCTCTTCACTGTCCCCGTGCAGCCTATGCACAGGCACAACAGCACTGGGGATCTGTGCCTGCCCAGGAACGGTACACCTCTCGGTGTCCGTTCTCGGCATAGCATTTTTCTGAAAAGGCAAACGTCCGGCTCCTTGTGCCACAAGGAAGGTGCCAGCCCTGAAAGCTCTTGCTGCTCTTCACTGTCCCCGTGCAGCCTATGCACAGGCACAACAGCACTGGGGATCTGTGCTTGCCCAGGAACGGTACACCTCACGGTATTCGTTCTCGGCAGAGGCTCTTCCGAAAATGCAAACGTCCGGCTCCTTGTCCGACAAGGAAGGTGCCAGCCCTGAAAGCTCGTGCTGCTCTTCACTGTCCCCGTGCAGCCTATGCACAGGCACAACAGCTCTGGGGATCTGTGCCTTCCCAGGAACGGTACACCTCACGGTGTTCGTTCTCCGGAGAGCCTCTTTCCGAAAATGCAAACGTCCGGCTCCTTGTCCGACAAGGAAGGTGCCAGCCCTGAAAGCTCTTGCTGCTCTTCACTGTCCCCGTGCAGCCTATGCACAGGCACAACAGCATTGGGGATCTGTGCTTGCCCAGGATCGGTACACCTCTCGGTGTCCGTTCTCGGTATAGCATTTTTCTGAAAAGGCAAACGTCCGGCTCCTTGTCCCACAAGGAAGGTGCCAGCCCTGAAAGCTCGTGCTGCTCTTCACTGTCCCCGTGCAGCCTATGCACAGGCACAACAGCATTGCGGATCTCTGCTTGCCCAGGAACGGAACACCTCACGGTGTTCGTTCTCGGCAGAGGCTCTTCCGAAAAGGCAAACGTCCGACAAGGAAGGTGCCAGCGCTGAAAGCTCGTGCTGCTCTTCACTGTCCCCGTGCAGCCTATGCACAGGCACAACAGCACTGGGGATCTGTGCCTGCCCAGGAACGGTACACCTCTCGGTGTCCGTTCTCGGCATAGCATTTTTCTGAAAAGGCAAACGTCCGGCTCCTTGTGCCACAAGGAAGGTGCCAGCCCTGAAAGCTCTTGCTGCTCTTCACTGTCCCCGTTCAGCCTATGCTCAGGCACAACAGCATTGGGGATCTGTGCTTGCCCAGGTTCGGTACACCTCTCGCTGTCCGTTCTCGGTATAGAATTTTTCTGAAAAGGCAAACGTCCGGCTCCTTGTGCCACAAGGAAGGTGCCAGCCCTGAAAGCTCGTGCTGCTCTTCACTGTCCCCGTGCAGCCTATGCACAGGCACAACAGCACTGGGGATCTGTGCTTGCCCAGGATCGGTACACCTCACGGTGTTCGTTCTCGGCAGAGGCTCTTCCGAAAAGGCAAACGTCCGGCTCCTTGTCCTACAAGGAAGGTGCCAGCCCTGAAAGCTCGTGCTGCTCTTCACTGTCCCCGTGCAGCCTATGCACAGGCACAACAGCATTGGGGATCTGTGCTTGCCCAGGATCGGTACACCTCTCGGTGTTCGTTCACGGTATAGCATTTTTCCGAAAAGGCAAACGTCCGGCTCCTAGTCCCACAAGGAAGGTGCCAGCCCTGAAAGCTCGTGCTGCTCTTCACTGTCCCCGTGCAGCCTATGCACAGGCACAACAGCACTGGGGATCTGTGCTTGCCCAGGATCGGTACACCTCACGGTGTTCATTGTCAGCAGAGCCTCTCTCCGAAAAGGCAAACGTCCGGCTCCTTGTCCCACAAGGAAGGTGCCAGCCCTGAAAGCTCTTGCTGCTCTTCACTGTCCCCGTGCAGCCTATGCACAGGCACAACAGCACTGGGGATCTGTGCCTTCCCAGGAACGGTACACCTCACGGTGTTCGTTCTCCGGAGAGCCTCTTTCCGAAAATGCAAACGTCCGGCTCCTTGTCCCACAAGGAAGGTGCCAGCCCTGAAAGCTCGTGCTGCTCTTCACTGTCCCCGTGCAGCCTATGCACAGGCACAACAGCACTGGGGATCTGTGCTTGCCCAGGATCGGTACACCTCTCGGTGTTCATTCTCCGGAGAGCCTCTCTCCGAAAAGGCAAACGTCCGGCTCCTTGTCCCACAAGGAAGGTGCCAGCCCTGAAAGCTCGTGCTGCTCTTCACTGTCCCCGTGCAGCCTATGCACAGGCACAACAGCATACGGGATCTGTGCTTGCCCAGGATCTGTACACCTCTTGGTGTCCGTTCTCGGTATACCATTTTTCTGAAAAGGCAAACGTCCGGCTCCTAGTCCCACAAGGAAGGTGCCAGCCCTGAAAGCTCGTGCTGCTCTTCACTGTCCCCGTGCAGCCTATGCACAGGCACAACAGCACTGGGGATCTGTGCTTGCCCAGGATCGGTACACCTCACGGTGTTCGTTCTCGGCAGAGGCTCTTCCGAAAAGGCAAACGTCCGGCTCCTTGTCCCACAAGGAAGGTGCCAGCCCTGAAAGCTCGTGCTGCTCTTCACTGTCCCCGTGCAGCCTATGCACAGGCACAACAGCACTGGGGATCTGTGCTTGCCCAGGATCGGTACACCTCACGGTGTTCGTTCTCCGGAGAGCCTCTTTCCGAAAATGCAAACGTCCGGCTCCTTGTCCCACAAGGAAGGTGCCAGCCCTGAAAGCTCGTGCTGCTCTTCACTGTCCCCGTGCAGCCTATGCACAGGCACAACAGCATACGGGATCTGTGCTTGCCCAGGATCGGTACACCTCTCGGTGTCCGTTCTCGGTATAGAATTTTTCTGAAAAGGCAAACGTCCAGCTCCTTGTGCCACAAGGAAGGTGCCAGCCCTGAAAGCTCTTGCTGCTCTTCACTGTCCCCGTGCAGCCTATGCACAGGCACAACAGCACTGGGGATCTGTGCCTGCCCAGGAACGGTACACCTCTCGGTGTCCGTTCTCGGCATAGCATTTTTCTGAAAAGGCAAACGTCCGGCTCCTTGTGCCACAAGGAAGGTGCCAGCCCTGAAAGCTCTTGCTGCTCTTCACTGTCCCCGTGCAGCCTATGCACAGGCACAACAGCATTGGGGATCTGTGCTTGCCCAGGAACGGTACACCTCACGGTATTCGTTCTCGGCAGAGGCTCTTCCGAAAATGCAAACGTCCGGCTCCTTGTCCCACAAGGAAGGTGCCAGCCCTGAAAGCTCGTGCTGCTCTTCACTGTCCCCGTGCAGCCTATGCACAGGCACAACAGCACTGGGGATCTGTGCTTGCCCAGGATCTGTACACCTCTCGGTGTCCGTTCTCGGTATAGCATTTTTCTGAAAAGGCAAACGTCCGGCTCCTAGTCCCACAAGGAAGGTGCCAGCCCTGAAAGCTCGTGCTGCTCTTCACTGTCCCCGTGCAGCCTATGCACAGGCACAACAGCACTGGGGATCTGTGCTTGCCCAGGATCGGTACACCTCACGGTGTTCATTGTCAGCAGAGCCTCTTTCCGAAAAGGCAAACGTCCGGCTCCTTGTCCGACAAGGAAGGTGCCAGCCCTGAAAGCTCGTGCTGCTCTTCACTGTCCCCGTGCAGCCTATGCACAGGCACAACAGCTCTGGGGATCTGTGCCTTCCCAGGAACGGTACACCTCACGGTGTTCGTTCTCCGGAGAGCCTCTTTCCGAAAATGCAAACGTCCGGCTCCTTGTCCGACAAGGAAGGTGCCAGCCCTGAAAGCTCTTGCTGCTCTTCACTGTCCCCGTGCAGCCTATGCACAGGCACAACAGCATTGGGGATCTGTGCTTGCCCAGGATCGGTACACCTCTCGGTGTCCGTTCTCGGTATAGCATTTTTCTGAAAAGGCAAACGTCCGGCTCCTTGTCCCACAAGGAAGGTGCCAGCCCTGAAAGCTCGTGCTGCTCTTCACTGTCCCCGTGCAGCCTATGCACAGGCACAACAGCATTGCGGATCTCTGCTTGCCCAGGAACGGAACACCTCACGGTGTTCGTTCTCGGCAGAGGCTCTTCCGAAAAGGCAAACGTCCGACAAGGAAGGTGCCAGCGCTGAAAGCTCGTGCTGCTCTTCACTGTCCCCGTGCAGCCTATGCACAGGCACAACAGCACTGGGGATCTGTGCCTGCCCAGGAACGGTACACCTCTCGGTGTCCGTTCTCGGCATAGCATTTTTCTGAAAAGGCAAACGTCCGGCTCCTTGTGCCACAAGGAAGGTGCCAGCCCTGAAAGCTCTTGCTGCTCTTCACTGTCCCCGTTCAGCCTATGCTCAGGCACAACAGCATTGGGGATCTGTGCTTGCCCAGGTTCGGTACACCTCTCGGTGTCCGTTCTCGGTATAGAATTTTTCTGAAAAGGCAAACGTCCGGCTCCTTGTGCCACAAGGAAGGTGCCAGCCCTGAAAGCTCGTGCTGCTCTTCACTGTCCCCGTGCAGCCTATGCACAGGCACAACAGCACTGGGGATCTGTGCTTGCCCAGGATCGGTACACCTCACGGTGTTCGTTCTCGGCAGAGGCTCTTCCGAAAAGGCAAACGTCCAGCTCCTTGTCCTACAAGGAAGGTGCCAGCCCTGAAAGCTCGTGCTGCTCTTCACTGTCCCCGTGCAGCCTATGCACAGGCACAACAGCATTGGGGATCTGTGCTTGCCCAGGATCGGTACACCTCTCGGTGTTCGTTCACGGTATAGCATTTTTCTGAAAAGGCAAACGTCCGGCTCCTAGTCCCACAAGGAAGGTGCCAGCCCTGAAAGCTCGTGCTGCTCTTCACTGTCCCCGTGCAGCCTATGCACAGGCACAACAGCACTGGGGATCTGTGCTTGCCCAGGATCGGTACACCTCACGGTGTTCATTGTCAGCAGAGCCTCTTTCCGAAAAGGCAAACGTCCGGCTCCTTGTCCCACAAGGAAGGTGCCAGCCCTGAAAGCTCTTGCTGCTCTTCACTGTCCCCGTGCAGCCTATGCACAGGCACAACAGCATTGGGGATCTGTGCTTGCCCAGGATCGGTACACCTCTCGGTGTCCGTTCTCGGTATAGCATTTTTCCGAATAGGTAAACGTCCGGCTCCTTGTCCCACAAGGAAGGTGCCAGCCCTGAAAGCTCTTGCTGCTCTTCACTGTCCCCGTGCAGCCTATGCACAGGCACAACAGCACTGGGGATCTGTGCTTGCCCAGGATCGGTACACCTCACGGTGTTCGTTGTCAGCAGAACCTCTCTCCGAAAAGGCAAACGTCCGGCTCCTTGTCCCACAAGGAAGGTGCCAGCCCTGAAAGCTCTTGCTGCTCTTCACTGTCCCCGTGCAGCCTATGCACAGGCACAACAGCACTGGGGATCTGTGCCTTCCCAGGAACGGTACACCTCACGGTGTTCGTTCTCCGGAGAGCCTCTTTCCGAAAATGCAAACGTCCGGCTCCTTGTCCCACAAGGAAGGTGCCAGCCCTGAAAGCTCGTGCTGCTCTTCACTGTCCCCGTGCAGCCTATGCACAGGCACAACAGCATTGGGGATCTGTGCTTGCCCAGGAACGGTACACCTCTCGGTGTCCGTTCTCGGTATAGCATTTTTCTGAAAAGGCAAACGTCCGGCTCCTTGTCCCACAAGGAAGGTGCCAGCCCTGAAAGCTCGTGCTGCTCTTCACTGTCCCCGTGCAGCCTATGCACAGGCACAACAGCATTGGGGATCTGTGCTTGCCCAGGATCTGTACACCTCTCGGTGTTCGTTCTTGGTATAGCATTTTTCTGAAAATGCAAACGTCCGGCTCCTTGTGCCACAAGGAAGGTGCCAGCCCTGAAAGCTCGTGCTGCTCTTCACTGTCCCCGTGCAGCCTATGCACAGGCACAACAGCATTGGGGATCTGTGCTTGCCCAGGAACGGTACACCTCACTGTGTTCGTTCTCGGCAGAGGCTCTTCCGAAAATGCAAACGTCCGGCTCCTTGTGCCACAAGGAAGGTGCCAGCCCTGAAAGCTCTTGCTGCTCTTCACTGTCCCCGTGCAGCCTATGCACAGGCACAACAGCATTGGGGATCTGTGCTTGCCCAGGATCTGTACACCTCTCGGTGTCCGTTCTTGGTATAGCATTTTTCTGAAAAGGCAAACGTCCGGCTCCTAGTCCCACAAGGAAGGTGCCAGCCCTGAAAGCTCGTGCTGCTCTTCACTGTCCCCGTGCAGCCTATGCACAGGCACAACAGCACTGGGGATCTGTGCTTGCCCAGGATCGGTACACCTCACGGTGTTCGTTCTCGGCAGAGGCTCTTCCGAAAAGGCAAACGTCCGGCTCCTTGTCCCACAAGGAAGGTGCCAGCCCTGAAAGCTCGTGCTGCTCTTCACTGTCCCCGTGCAGCCTATGCACAGGCACAACAGCATTGGGGATCTGTGCTTGCCCAGGATCGGTACACCTCACGGTGTTCGTTCTCCGGAGAGCCTCTTTCCGAAAATGCAAACGTCCGGCTCCTTGTGCCACAAGGAAGGTGCCAGCCCTGAAAGCTCGTGCTGCTCTTCACTGTCCCCGTGCAGCCTATGCACAGGCACAACAGCATTGGGGATCTGTGCTTGCCCAGGATCGGTACACCTCTCGGTGTCCGTTCTCGGTATAGCATTTTTCTGAAAAGGCAAACGTCCGGCTCCTAGTCCCACAAGGAAGGTGCCAGCCCTGAAAGCTCTTGCTGCTCTTCACTGTCCCCGTGCAGCCTATGCACAGGCACAACAGCACTGGGGATCTGTGCTTGCCCAGGATCGGTACACCTCACGGTGTTCATTGTCAGCAGAGCCTCTTTCCGAAAAGGCAAACGTCCGGCTCCTTGTCCCACAAGGAAGGTGCCAGCCCTGAAAGCTCGTGCTGCTCTTCACTGTCCCCGTGCAGCCTATGCACAGGCACAACAGCATACGGGATCTGTGCTTGCCCAGGATCGGTACACCTCTCGGTGTCCGTTCTCGGTATAGAATTTTTCTGAAAAGGCAAACGTCCAGCTCCTTGTGCCACAAGGAAGGTGCCAGCCCTGAAAGCTCTTGCTGCTCTTCACTGTCCCCGTGCAGCCTATGCACAGGCACAACAGCATTGGGGATCTGTGCTTGCCCAGGAACGGTACACCTCACGGTATTCGTTCTCGGCAGAGGCTCTTCCGAAAATGCAAACGTCCGGCTCCTTGTCCCACAAGGAAGGTGCCAGCCCTGAAAGCTCGTGCTGCTCTTCACTGTCCCCGTGCAGCCTATGCACAGGCACAACAGCATTGGGGATCTGTGCTTGCCCAGGATCTGTACACCTCTCGGTGTCCGTTCTCGGTATAGCATTTTTCTGAAAAGGCAAACGTCCGGCTCCTAGTCCCACAAGGAAGGTGCCAGCCCTGAAAGCTCGTGCTGCTCTTCACTGTCCCCGTGCAGCCTATGCACAGGCACAACAGCACTGGGGATCTGTGCTTGCCCAGGATCGGTACACCTCACGGTGTTCATTGTCAGCAGAGCCTCTTTCCGAAAAGGCAAACGTCCGGCTCCTTGTCCGACAAGGAAGGTGCCAGCCCTGAAAGCTCGTGCTGCTCTTCACTGTCCCCGTGCAGCCTATGCACAGGCACAACAGCTCTGGGGATCTGTGCCTTCCCAGGAACGGTACACCTCACGGTGTTCGTTCTCCGGAGAGCCTCTTTCCGAAAATGCAAACGTCCGGCTCCTTGTCCGACAAGGAAGGTGCCAGCCCTGAAAGCTCTTGCTGCTCTTCACTGTCCCCGTGCAGCCTATGCACAGGCACAACAGCATTGGGGATCTGTGCTTGCCCAGGATCGGTACACCTCTCGGTGTCCGTTCTCGGTATAGCATTTTTCTGAAAAGGCAAACGTCCGGCTCCTTGTCCCACAAGGAAGGTGCCAGCCCTGAAAGCTCGTGCTGCTCTTCACTGTCCCCGTGCAGCCTATGCACAGGCACAACAGCATTGCGGATCTCTGCTTGCCCAGGAACGGAACACCTCACGGTGTTCGTTCTCGGCAGAGGCTCTTCCGAAAAGGCAAACGTCCGACAAGGAAGGTGCCAGCGCTGAAAGCTCGTGCTGCTCTTCACTGTCCCCGTGCAGCCTATGCACAGGCACAACAGCACTGGGGATCTGTGCCTGCCCAGGAACGGTACACCTCTCGGTGTCCGTTCTCGGCATAGCATTTTTCTGAAAAGGCAAACGTCCGGCTCCTTGTGCCACAAGGAAGGTGCCAGCCCTGAAAGCTCTTGCTGCTCTTCACTGTCCCCGTTCAGCCTATGCTCAGGCACAACAGCATTGGGGATCTGTGCTTGCCCAGGTTCGGTACACCTCTCGGTGTCCGTTCTCGGTATAGAATTTTTCTGAAAAGGCAAACGTCCGGCTCCTTGTGCCACAAGGAAGGTGCCAGCCCTGAAAGCTCGTGCTGCTCTTCACTGTCCCCGTGCAGCCTATGCACAGGCACAACAGCACTGGGGATCTGTGCTTGCCCAGGATCGGTACACCTCACGGTGTTCGTTCTCGGCAGAGGCTCTTCCGAAAAGGCAAACGTCCAGCTCCTTGTCCTACAAGGAAGGTGCCAGCCCTGAAAGCTCGTGCTGCTCTTCACTGTCCCCGTGCAGCCTATGCACAGGCACAACAGCATTGGGGATCTGTGCTTGCCCAGGAACGGTACACCTCTCGGTGTTCGTTCACGGTATAGCATTTTTCTGAAAAGGCAAACGTCCGGCTCCTAGTCCCACAAGGAAGGTGCCAGCCCTGAAAGCTCTTGCTGCTCTTCACTGTCCCCGTGCAGCCTATGCACAGGCACAACAGCACTGGGGATCTGTGCTTGCCCAGGATCGGTACACCTCACGGTGTTCGTTGTCAGCAGAACCTCTCTCCGAAAAGGCAAACGTCCGGCTCCTTGTGCCACAAGGAAGGTGCCAGCCCTGAAAGCTCTTGCTGCTCTTCACTGTCCCCGTTCAGCCTATGCACAGGCACAACAGCACTGGGGATCTGTGCCTTCCCAGGAACGGTACACCTCACGGTGTTCGTTCTCCGGAGAGCCTCTTTCCGAAAATGCAAACGTCCGGCTCCTTGTCCCACAAGGAAGGTGCCAGCCCTGAAAGCTCGTGCTGCTCTTCACTGTCCCCGTGCAGCCTATGCACAGGCACAACAGCATTGGGGATCTGTGCTTGCCCAGGAACGGTACACCTCTCGGTGTCCGTTCTCGGTATAGCATTTTTCTGAAAAGGCAAACGTCCGGCTCCTTGTGCCACAAGGAAGGTGCCAGCCCTGAAAGCTCGTGCTGCTCTTCACTGTCCCCGTGCAGCCTATGCACAGGCACAACAGCACTGGGGATCTGTGCTTGCCCAGGATCTGTACACCTCTCGGTGTTCGTTCTCGGTATAGCATTTTTCTGAAAATGCAAACGTCCGGCTCCTTGTGCCACAAGGAAGGTGCCAGCCCTGAAAGCTCGTGCTGCTCTTCACTGTCCCCGTGCAGCCTATGCACAGGCACAACAGCATTGGGGATCTGTGCTTGCCCAGGAACGGTACACCTCACGGTGTTCGTTCTCGGCAGAGGCTCTTCCGAAAATGCAAACGTCCGGCTCCTTGTCCCACAAGGAAGGTGCCAGCCCTGAAAGCTCTTGCTGCTCTTCACTGTCCCCGTGCAGCCTATGCACAGGCACAACAGCATTGGGGATCTGTGCTTGCCCAGGATCTGTACACCTCTCGGTGTCCGTTCTTGGTATAGCATTTTTCTGAAAAGGCAAACGTCCGGCTCCTAGTCCCACAAGGAAGGTGCCAGCCCTGAAAGCTCGTGCTGCTCTTCACTGTCCCCGTGCAGCCTATGCACAGGCACAACAGCACTGGGGATCTGTGCTTGCCCAGGATCGGTACACCTCACGGTGTTCGTTCTCGGCAGAGGCTCTTCCGAAAAGGCAAACGTCCGGCTCCTTGTCCCACAAGGAAGGTGCCAGCCCTGAAAGCTCGTGCTGCTCTTCACTGTCCCCGTGCAGCCTATGCACAGGCACAACAGCATTGGGGATCTGTGCTTGCCCAGGATCGGTACACCTCACTGTGTTCGTTGTCACCAGAGCCTCTTTCCGAAAAGGCAAACGTCCGGCTCCTTGTGCCACAAGGAAGGTGCCAGCCCTGAAAGCTCGTGCTGCTCTTCACTGTCCCCGTGCAGCCTATGCACAGGCACAACAGCATTGGGGATCTGTGCTTGCCCAGGATCGGTACACCTCTCGGTGTCCGTTCTCGGTATAGCATTTTTCTGAAAAGGCAAACGTCCGGCTCCTAGTCCCACAAGGAAGGTGCCAGCCCTGAAAGCTCGTGCTGCTCTTCACTGTCCCCATGCAGCCTATGCACAGGCACAACAGCATTGGGGATCTGTGCTTGCCCAGGATCGGTACACCTCACGGTGTTCATTGTCAGCAGAGCCTCTTTCCGAAAAGGCAAACGTCCGGCTCCTTGTCCCACAAGGAAGGTGCCAGCCCTGAAAGCTCGTGCTGCTCTTCACTGTCCCCGTGCAGCCTATGCACAGGCACAACAGCATTGGGGATGTGTGCTTGCCCAGGATCGGTACACCTCTCGGTGTCCGTTCTCGGTATAGAATTTTTCTGAAAAGGCAAACGTCCGGCTCCTTGTGCCACAAGGAAGGTGCCAGCCCTGAAAGCTCGTGCTGCTCTTCACTGTCCCCGTGCAGCCTATGCACAGGCACAACAGCACTGGGGATCTGTTCCTGCCCAGGAACGGTACACCTCTCGGTGTCCGTTCTCGGCATAGCATTTTTCTGAAAAGGCAAACGTCCGGCTCCTTGTGCCACAAGGAAGGTGCCAGCCCTGAAAGCTCTTGCTGCTCTTCACTGTCCCCGTGCAGCCTATGCACAGGCACAACAGCATTGGGGATCTGTGCTTGCCCAGGAACGGTACACCTCACGGTATTCGTTCTCGGCAGAGGCTCTTCCGAAAATGCAAACGTCCGGCTCCTTGTCCGACAAGGAAGGTGCCAGCCCTGAAAGCTCGTGCTGCTCTTCACTGTCCCCGTGCAGCCTATGCACAGGCACAACAGCATTGGGGATCTGTGCTTGCCCAGGATCTGTACACCTCTCGGTGTCCGTTCTCGGTATAGCATTTTTCTGAAAAGGCAAACGTCCGGCTCCTAGTCCCACAAGGAAGGTGCCAGCCCTGAAAGCTCGTGCTGCTCTTCACTGTCCCCGTGCAGCCTATGCACAGGCACAACAGCACTGGGGATCTGTGCTTGCCCAGGATCGGTACACCTCACGGTGTTCACTGTCAGCAGAGCCTCTTTCCGAAAAGGCAAACGTCCGGCTCCTTGTCCCACAAGGAAGGTGCCAGCCCTGAAAGCTCGTGCTGCTCTTCACTGTCCCCGTGCAGCCTATGCACAGGCACAACAGCACTGGGGATCTGTGCCTTCCCAGGATCGGTACACCTCACGGTGTTCGTTCTCGGCAGAGGCTCTTCCGAAAAGGCAAACGTCCGGCTCCTTGTCCCACAAGGAAGGTGCCAGCCCTGAAAGCTCGTGCTGCTCTTCACTGTCCCCGTGCAGCCTATGCACAGGCACAACAGCATTGGGGATCTGTGCTTGCCCAGGATCGGTACACCTCACGGTGTTCGTTGTCAGCAGAGCCTCTTTCCAAAAAGGCAAACGTCCGGCTCCTTGTGCCACAAGGAAGGTGCCAGCCCTGAAAGCTCGTGCTGCTCTTCACTGTCCCCGTGCAGCCTATGCACAGGCACAACAGCATTGGGGATCTGTGCTTGCCCAGGATCGGTACACCTCTCGGTGTCCGTTCTCGGTATAGCATTTTTCTGAAAAGGCAAACGTCCGGCTCCTAGTCCCACAAGGAAGGTGCCAGCCCTGAAAGCTCGTGCTGCTCTTCACTGTCCCCGTGCAGCCTATGCACAGGCACAACAGCATTGGGGATCTGTGCTTGCCCAGGATCGGTACACCTCACGGTGTTCATTGTCAGCAGAGCCTCTTTCCGAAAAGGCAAACGTCCGGCTCCTTGTCCCACAAGGAAGGTGCCAGCCCTGAAAGCTCGTGCTGCTCTTCACTGTCCCCGTGCAGCCTATGCACAGGCACAACAGCATTGGGGATGTGTGCTTGCCCAGGATCGGTACACCTCTCGGTGTCCGTTCTCGGTATAGAATTTTTCTGAAAAGGCAAACGTCCGGCTCCTTGTGCCACAAGGAAGGTGCCAGCCCTGAAAGCTCGTGCTGCTCTTCACTGTCCCCGTGCAGCCTATGCACAGGCACAACAGCACTGGGGATCTGTTCCTGCCCAGGAACGGTACACCTCTCGGTGTCCGTTCTCGGCATAGCATTTTTCTGAAAAGGCAAACGTCCGGCTCCTTGTGCCACAAGGAAGGTGCCAGCCCTGAAAGCTCTTGCTGCTCTTCACTGTCCCCGTGCAGCCTATGCACAGGCACAACAGCATTGGGGATCTGTGCTTGCCCAGGAACGGTACACCTCACGGTATTCGTTCTCGGCAGAGGCTCTTCCGAAAATGCAAACGTCCGGCTCCTTGTCCGACAAGGAAGGTGCCAGCCCTGAAAGCTCTTGCTGCTCTTCACTGTCCCCGTTCAGCCTATGCACAGGCACAACAGCACTGGGGATCTGTGCCTGCCCAGGAACGGTACACCTCTCGGTGTCCGTTCTCGGTATAGCATTTTTCTGAAAAGGCAAACGTCCGGCTCCTAGTCCCACAAGGAAGGTGCCAGCCCTGAAAGCTCGTGCTGCTCTTCACTGTCCCCGTGCAGCCTATGCACAGGCACAACAGCATTGGGGATCTGTGCTTGCCCAGGATCGGTACACCTCACGGTGTTCGTTGTCAGCAGAGCGTCTTTCCGAAAAGGCAAACGTCCGGCTCCTTGTGCCACAAGGAAGGTGCCAGCCCTGAAAGCTCGTGCTGCTCTTCACTGTCCCCGTGCAGCCTATGCACAGGCACAACAGCATTGGGGATCTGTGCTTGCCCAGGATCGGTACACCTCTCGGTGTCCGTTCTCGGTATAGCATTTTTCTGAAAAGGCAAACGTCCGGCTCCTAGTCCCACAAGGAAGGTGCCAGCCCTGAAAGCTCTTGCTGCTCTTCACTGTCCCCGTGCAGCCTAAGCACAGGCACAACAGCACTGGGGATCTGTGCTTGCCCAGGATCGGAAAACCTCTCGGTGTTCATTGTCAGCAGAGCCTCTTTCCGAAAAGGCAAACGTCCGGCTCCTTGTCCCACAAGGAAGGTGCCAGCCCTGAAAGCTCGTGCTGCTCTTCACTGTCCCCGTGCAGCCTATGCACAGGCACAACAGCTCTGGGGATCTGTGCCTTCCCAGGAACGGTACACCTCACGGTGTTCGTTCTCCGGAGAGCCTCTTTCCGAAAATGCAAACGTCCGGCTCCTTGTCCGACAAGGAAGGTGCCAGCCCTGAAAGCTCTTGCTGCTCTTCACTGTCCCCGTTCAGCCTATGCACAGGCACAACAGCACTGGGGATCTGTGCCCGCCCAGGAACGGTACACCTCTCGGTGTCCGTTCTCGGTATAGCATTTTTCTGAAAAGGCAAACGTCCGGCTCCTAGTCCCACAAGGAAGGTGCCAGCCCTGAAAGCTCGTGCTGCTCTTCACTGTCCCCGTGCAGCCTATGCACAGGCACAACAGCATTGGGGATCTGTGCTTGCCCAGGATCGGTACACCTCACGGTGTTCGTTGTCAGCAGAGCGTCTTTCCGAAAAGGCAAACGTCCGGCTCCTTGTGCCACAAGGAAGGTGCCAGCCCTGAAAGCTCGTGCTGCTCTTCACTGTCCCCGTGCAGCCTATGCACAGGCACAACAGCACTGGGGATCTGTGCTTGCCCAGGATCGGAACACCTCTCGGTGTTCATTGTCAGCAGAGCCTCTTTCCGAAAAGGCAAACGTCCGGCTCCTTGTCCCACAAGGAAGGTGCCAGCCCTGAAAGCTCGTGCTGCTCTTCTCTGTCCCCGTGCAGCCTATGCACAGGCACAACAGCATTGGGGATCTGTGCTTGCCCAGGATCGGTACACCTCTCGGTGTCCGTTCTCGGTATAGAATTTTTCTGAAAAGGCAAACGTCCGGCTCCTTGTGCCACAAGGAAGGTGCCAGCCCTGAAAGCTCGTGCTGCTCTTCACTGTCCCCGTGCAGCCTATGCACAGGCACAACAGCACTGGGGATCTGTGCCTGCCCAGGAACGGTACACCTCTCGGTGTCCGTTCTCGGCATAGCCTTTTTCTGAAAAGGCAAACGTCCGGCTCCTTGTGCCACAAGGAAGGTGCCAGCCCTGAAAGCTCTTGCTGCTCTTCACTGTCCCCGTGCAGCCTATGCACAGGCACAACAGCATTGGGGATCTGTGCTTGCCCAGGAACGGTACACCTCACGGTATTCGTTCTCGGCAGAGGCTCTTCCGAAAATGCAAACGTCCGGCTCCTTGTCCCACAAGGAAGGTGCCAGCCCTGAAAGCTCGTGCTGCTCTTCACTGTCCCCGTGCAGCCTATGCACAGGCACAACAGCATTGGGGATCTGTGCTTGCCCAGGATCTGTACACCTCTCGGTGTCCGTTCTCGGTATAGCATTTTTCTGAAAAGGCAAACGTCCGGCTCCTAGTCCCACAAGGAAGGTGCCAGCCCTGAAAGCTCGTGCTGCTCTTCACTGTCCCCGTGCAGCCTATGCACAGGCACAACAGCACTGGGGATCTGTGCTTGCCCAGGATCGGTACACCTCACGGTGTTCATTGTCAGCAGAGCCTCTTTCCGAAAAGGCAAACGTCCGGCTCCTTGTCCGACAAGGAAGGTGCCAGCCCTGAAAGCTCGTGCTGCTCTTCACTGTCCCCGTGCAGCCTATGCACAGGCACAACAGCACTGGGGATCTGTGCCTGCCCAGGAACGGTACACCTCTCGGTGTCCGTTCTCGGTATAGCATTTTTCTGAAAAGGCAAACGTCCGGCTCCTAGTCCCACAAGGAAGGTGCCAGCCCTGAAAGCTCGTGCTGCTCTTCACTGTCCCCGTGCAGCCTATGCACAGGCACAACAGCATTGGGGATCTGTGCTTGCCCAGGATCGGTACACCTCACGGTGTTCGTTCTCCGGAGAGCCTCTTTCCGAAAATGCAAACGTCCGGCTCCTTGTCCGACAAGGAAGGTGCCAGCCCTGAAAGCTCTTGCTGCTCTTCACTGTCCCCGTACAGCCTATGCACAGGCACAACAGCTCTGGGGATCTGTGCCTTCCCAGGAACGGTACACCTCACGGTGTTCGTTCTCCGGAGAGCCTCTTTCCGAAAATGCAAACGTCCGGCTCCTTGTCCGACAAGGAAGGTGCCAGCCCTGAAAGCTCTTGCTGCTCTTCACTGTCCCCGTTCAGCATGTGCTCAGGGACAACAGCATTGGGATCTGTGCTTGCCCAGGATCGGTACACCTCTCGGTGTCCGTTCTCGGTATAGAATTTTTCTGAAAAGGCAAACGTCCGGCTCCTAGTCCCACAAGGAAGGTGCCAGCCTTGAAAGCTCGTGCTGCTCTTCACTGTCCCCGTGCAGCCTATGCACAGGCACAACAGCACTGGGGATCTGTGCTTGCCCAGGATCGGTACACCTCACGGTGTTCGTTGTCAGCAGAACCTCTCTCCGAAAAGGCAAACGTCCGGCTCCTTGTCCCACAAGGAAGGTGCCAGCCCTGAAAGCTCTTGCTGCTCTTCACTGTCCCCGTGCAGCCTATGCACAGGCACAACAGCACTGGGGATCTGTGCCTTCCCAGGAACGGTACACCTCACGGTGTTCGTTCTCGGGAGAGCCTCTTTCCGAAAATGCAAACGTCCGGCTCCTTGTCCCACAAGGAAGGTGCCAGCCCTGAAAGCTCTTGCTGCTCTTCACTGTCCCCGTGCAGCCTATGCACAGGCACAACAGCACTGGGGATCTGTGCTTGCCCAGGATCGGTACACCTCACGGTGTTCATTGTCAGCAGAGCCTCTTTCCGAAAAGGCAAACGTCTGGCTTCTTGTCCGACAAGGAAGGTGCCAGCCCTGAAAGCTCGTGCTGCTCTTCACTGTCCCCGTGCAGCCTATGCACAGGCACAACAGCTCTGGGGATCTGTGCCTTCCCAGGAACGGTACACCTCACGGTGTTCGTTCTCCGGAGAGCCTCTTTCCGAAAATGCAAACGTCCGGCTCCTTGTCCGACAAGGAAGGTGCCAGCCCTGAAAGCTCTTGCTGCTCTTCACTGTCCCCGTTCAGCCTATGCACAGGCACAACAGCACTGGGGATCTGTGCCTGCCCAGGAACGGTACACCTCTCGGTGTCCGTTCTCGGTATAGCATTTTTCTGAAAAGGCAAACGTCCGGCTCCTAGTCCCACAAGGAAGGTGCCAGCCCTGAAAGCTCGTGCTGCTCTTCACTGTCCCCGTGCAGCCTATGCACAGGCACAACAGCATTGGGGATCTGTGCTTGCCCAGGATCGGTACACCTCACGGTGTTCGTTGTCAGCAGAACCTCTCTCCGAAAAGGCAAACGTCCGGCTCCTTGTGCCACAAGGAAGGTGCCAGCCCTGAAAGCTCTTGCTGCTCTTCACTGTCCCCGTTCAGCCTATGCACAGGCACAACAGCACTGGGGATCTGTGCCTTCCCAGGAACGGTACACCTCACGGTGTTCGTTCTCCGGAGAGCCTCTTTCCGAAAATGCAAACGTCCGGCTCCTTGTCCCACAAGGAAGGTGCCAGCCCTGAAAGCTCGTGCTGCTCTTCACTGTCCCCGTGCAGCCTATGCACAGGCACAACAGCATTGGGGATCTGTGCTTGCCCAGGAACGGTACACCTCTCGGTGTCCGTTCTCGGTATAGCATTTTTCTGAAAAGGCAAACGTCCGGCTCCTTGTGCCACAAGGAAGGTGCCAGCCCTGAAAGCTCGTGCTGCTCTTCACTGTCCCCGTGCAGCCTATGCACAGGCACAACAGCACTGGGGATCTGTGCTTGCCCAGGATCTGTACACCTCTCGGTGTTCGTTCTCGGTATAGCATTTTTCTGAAAATGCAAACGTCCGGCTCCTTGTGCCACAAGGAAGGTGCCAGCCCTGAAAGCTCGTGCTGCTCTTCACTGTCCCCGTGCAGCCTATGCACAGGCACAACAGCATTGGGGATCTGTGCTTGCCCAGGAACGGTACACCTCACGGTGTTCGTTCTCGGCAGAGGCTCTTCCGAAAATGCAAACGTCCGGCTCCTTGTCCCACAAGGAAGGTGCCAGCCCTGAAAGCTCTTGCTGCTCTTCACTGTCCCCGTGCAGCCTATGCACAGGCACAACAGCATTGGGGATCTGTGCTTGCCCAGGATCTGTACACCTCTCGGTGTCCGTTCTTGGTATAGCATTTTTCTGAAAAGGCAAACGTCCGGCTCCTAGTCCCACAAGGAAGGTGCCAGCCCTGAAAGCTCGTGCTGCTCTTCACTGTCCCCGTGCAGCCTATGCACAGGCACAACAGCACTGGGGATCTGTGCTTGCCCAGGATCGGTACACCTCACGGTGTTCGTTCTCGGCAGAGGCTCTTCCGAAAAGGCAAACGTCCGGCTCCTTGTCCCACAAGGAAGGTGCCAGCCCTGAAAGCTCGTGCTGCTCTTCACTGTCCCCGTGCAGCCTATGCACAGGCACAACAGCATTGGGGATCTGTGCTTGCCCAGGATCGGTACACCTCACTGTGTTCGTTGTCACCAGAGCCTCTTTCCGAAAAGGCAAACGTCCGGCTCCTTGTGCCACAAGGAAGGTGCCAGCCCTGAAAGCTCGTGCTGCTCTTCACTGTCCCCGTGCAGCCTATGCACAGGCACAACAGCATTGGGGATCTGTGCTTGCCCAGGATCGGTACACCTCTCGGTGTCCGTTCTCGGTATAGCATTTTTCTGAAAAGGCAAACGTCCGGCTCCTAGTCCCACAAGGAAGGTGCCAGCCCTGAAAGCTCGTGCTGCTCTTCACTGTCCCCATGCAGCCTATGCACAGGCACAACAGCATTGGGGATCTGTGCTTGCCCAGGATCGGTACACCTCACGGTGTTCATTGTCAGCAGAGCCTCTTTCCGAAAAGGCAAACGTCCGGCTCCTTGTCCCACAAGGAAGGTGCCAGCCCTGAAAGCTCGTGCTGCTCTTCACTGTCCCCGTGCAGCCTATGCACAGGCACAACAGCATTGGGGATGTGTGCTTGCCCAGGATCGGTACACCTCTCGGTGTCCGTTCTCGGTATAGAATTTTTCTGAAAAGGCAAACGTCCGGCTCCTTGTGCCACAAGGAAGGTGCCAGCCCTGAAAGCTCGTGCTGCTCTTCACTGTCCCCGTGCAGCCTATGCACAGGCACAACAGCACTGGGGATCTGTTCCTGCCCAGGAACGGTACACCTCTCGGTGTCCGTTCTCGGCATAGCATTTTTCTGAAAAGGCAAACGTCCGGCTCCTTGTGCCACAAGGAAGGTGCCAGCCCTGAAAGCTCTTGCTGCTCTTCACTGTCCCCGTGCAGCCTATGCACAGGCACAACAGCATTGGGGATCTGTGCTTGCCCAGGAACGGTACACCTCACGGTATTCGTTCTCGGCAGAGGCTCTTCCGAAAATGCAAACGTCCGGCTCCTTGTCCGACAAGGAAGGTGCCAGCCCTGAAAGCTCGTGCTGCTCTTCACTGTCCCCGTGCAGCCTATGCACAGGCACAACAGCATTGGGGATCTGTGCTTGCCCAGGATCTGTACACCTCTCGGTGTCCGTTCTCGGTATAGCATTTTTCTGAAAAGGCAAACGTCCGGCTCCTAGTCCCACAAGGAAGGTGCCAGCCCTGAAAGCTCGTGCTGCTCTTCACTGTCCCCGTGCAGCCTATGCACAGGCACAACAGCACTGGGGATCTGTGCTTGCCCAGGATCGGTACACCTCACGGTGTTCACTGTCAGCAGAGCCTCTTTCCGAAAAGGCAAACGTCCGGCTCCTTGTCCCACAAGGAAGGTGCCAGCCCTGAAAGCTCGTGCTGCTCTTCACTGTCCCCGTGCAGCCTATGCACAGGCACAACAGCACTGGGGATCTGTGCCTTCCCAGGATCGGTACACCTCACGGTGTTCGTTCTCGGCAGAGGCTCTTCCGAAAAGGCAAACGTCCGGCTCCTTGTCCCACAAGGAAGGTGCCAGCCCTGAAAGCTCGTGCTGCTCTTCACTGTCCCCGTGCAGCCTATGCACAGGCACAACAGCATTGGGGATCTGTGCTTGCCCAGGATCGGTACACCTCACGGTGTTCGTTGTCAGCAGAGCCTCTTTCCAAAAAGGCAAACGTCCGGCTCCTTGTGCCACAAGGAAGGTGCCAGCCCTGAAAGCTCGTGCTGCTCTTCACTGTCCCCGTGCAGCCTATGCACAGGCACAACAGCATTGGGGATCTGTGCTTGCCCAGGATCGGTACACCTCTCGGTGTCCGTTCTCGGTATAGCATTTTTCTGAAAAGGCAAACGTCCGGCTCCTAGTCCCACAAGGAAGGTGCCAGCCCTGAAAGCTCGTGCTGCTCTTCACTGTCCCCGTGCAGCCTATGCACAGGCACAACAGCATTGGGGATCTGTGCTTGCCCAGGATCGGTACACCTCACGGTGTTCATTGTCAGCAGAGCCTCTTTCCGAAAAGGCAAACGTCCGGCTCCTTGTCCCACAAGGAAGGTGCCAGCCCTGAAAGCTCGTGCTGCTCTTCACTGTCCCCGTGCAGCCTATGCACAGGCACAACAGCATTGGGGATCTGTGCTTGCCCAGGATCGGTACACCTCTCGGTGTCCGTTCTCGGTATAGAATTTTTCTGAAAAGGCAAACGTCCGGCTCCTTGTGCCACAAGGAAGGTGCCAGCCCTGAAAGCTCGTGCTGCTCTTCACTGTCCCCGTGCAGCCTATGCACAGGCACAACAGCACTGGGGATCTGTTCCTGCCCAGGAACGGTACACCTCTCGGTGTCCGTTCTCGGCATAGCATTTTTCTGAAAAGGCAAACGTCCGGCTCCTTGTGCCACAAGGAAGGTGCCAGCCCTGAAAGCTCTTGCTGCTCTTCACTGTCCCCGTGCAGCCTATGCACAGGCACAACAGCATTGGGGATCTGTGCTTGCCCAGGAACGGTACACCTCACGGTATTCGTTCTCGGCAGAGGCTCTTCCGAAAATGCAAACGTCCGGCTCCTTGTCCGACAAGGAAGGTGCCAGCCCTGAAAGCTCTTGCTGCTCTTCACTGTCCCCGTTCAGCCTATGCACAGGCACAACAGCACTGGGGATCTGTGCCTGCCCAGGAACGGTACACCTCTCGGTGTCCGTTCTCGGTATAGCATTTTTCTGAAAAGGCAAACGTCCGGCTCCTAGTCCCACAAGGAAGGTGCCAGCCCTGAAAGCTCGTGCTGCTCTTCACTGTCCCCGTGCAGCCTATGCACAGGCACAACAGCATTGGGGATCTGTGCTTGCCCAGGATCGGTACACCTCACGGTGTTCGTTGTCAGCAGAGCGTCTTTCCGAAAAGGCAAACGTCCGGCTCCTTGTGCCACAAGGAAGGTGCCAGCCCTGAAAGCTCGTGCTGCTCTTCACTGTCCCCGTGCAGCCTATGCACAGGCACAACAGCATTGGGGATCTGTGCTTGCCCAGGATCGGTACACCTCTCGGTGTCCGTTCTCGGTATAGCATTTTTCTGAAAAGGCAAACGTCCGGCTCCTAGTCCCACAAGGAAGGTGCCAGCCCTGAAAGCTCTTGCTGCTCTTCACTGTCCCCGTGCAGCCTAAGCACAGGCACAACAGCACTGGGGATCTGTGCTTGCCCAGGATCGGAACACCTCTCGGTGTTCATTGTCAGCAGAGCCTCTTTCCGAAAAGGCAAACGTCCGGCTCCTTGTCCCACAAGGAAGGTGCCAGCCCTGAAAGCTCGTGCTGCTCTTCACTGTCCCCGTGCAGCCTATGCACAGGCACAACAGCTCTGGGGATCTGTGCCTTCCCAGGAACGGTACACCTCACGGTGTTCGTTCTCCGGAGAGCCTCTTTCCGAAAATGCAAACGTCCGGCTCCTTGTCCGACAAGGAAGGTGCCAGCCCTGAAAGCTCTTGCTGCTCTTCACTGTCCCCGTTCAGCCTATGCACAGGCACAACAGCACTGGGGATCTGTGCCCGCCCAGGAACGGTACACCTCTCGGTGTCCGTTCTCGGTATAGCATTTTTCTGAAAAGGCAAACGTCCGGCTCCTAGTCCCACAAGGAAGGTGCCAGCCCTGAAAGCTCGTGCTGCTCTTCACTGTCCCCGTGCAGCCTATGCACAGGCACAACAGCATTGGGGATCTGTGCTTGCCCAGGATCGGTACACCTCACGGTGTTCGTTGTCAGCAGAGCGTCTTTCCGAAAAGGCAAACGTCCGGCTCCTTGTGCCACAAGGAAGGTGCCAGCCCTGAAAGCTCGTGCTGCTCTTCACTGTCCCCGTGCAGCCTATGCACAGGCACAACAGCACTGGGGATCTGTGCTTGCCCAGGATCGGAACACCTCTCGGTGTTCATTGTCAGCAGAGCCTCTTTCCGAAAAGGCAAACGTCCGGCTCCTTGTCCCACAAGGAAGGTGCCAGCCCTGAAAGCTCGTGCTGCTCTTCACTGTCCCCGTGCAGCCTATGCACAGGCACAACAGCATTGGGGATCTGTGCTTGCCCAGGATCGGTACACCTCTCGGTGTCCGTTCTCGGTATAGAATTTTTCTGAAAAGGCAAACGTCCGGCTCCTTGTGCCACAAGGAAGGTGCCAGCCCTGAAAGCTCGTGCTGCTCTTCACTGTCCCCGTGCAGCCTATGCACAGGCACAACAGCACTGGGGATCTGTGCCTGCCCAGGAACGGTACACCTCTCGGTGTCCGTTCTCGGCATAGCCTTTTTCTGAAAAGGCAAACGTCCGGCTCCTTGTGCCACAAGGAAGGTGCCAGCCCTGAAAGCTCTTGCTGCTCTTCACTGTCCCCGTGCAGCCTATGCACAGGCACAACAGCATTGGGGATCTGTGCTTGCCCAGGAACGGTACACCTCACGGTATTCGTTCTCGGCAGAGGCTCTTCCGAAAATGCAAACGTCCGGCTCCTTGTCCCACAAGGAAGGTGCCAGCCCTGAAAGCTCGTGCTGCTCTTCACTGTCCCCGTGCAGCCTATGCACAGGCACAACAGCATTGGGGATCTGTGCTTGCCCAGGATCTGTACACCTCTCGGTGTCCGTTCTCGGTATAGCATTTTTCTGAAAAGGCAAACGTCCGGCTCCTAGTCCCACAAGGAAGGTGCCAGCCCTGAAAGCTCGTGCTGCTCTTCACTGTCCCCGTGCAGCCTATGCACAGGCACAACAGCACTGGGGATCTGTGCTTGCCCAGGATCGGTACACCTCACGGTGTTCATTGTCAGCAGAGCCTCTTTCCGAAAAGGCAAACGTCCGGCTCCTTGTCCGACAAGGAAGGTGCCAGCCCTGAAAGCTCGTGCTGCTCTTCACTGTCCCCGTGCAGCCTATGCACAGGCACAACAGCACTGGGGATCTGTGCCTGCCCAGGAACGGTACACCTCTCGGTGTCCGTTCTCGGTATAGCATTTTTCTGAAAAGGCAAACGTCCGGCTCCTAGTCCCACAAGGAAGGTGCCAGCCCTGAAAGCTCGTGCTGCTCTTCACTGTCCCCGTGCAGCCTATGCACAGGCACAACAGCACTGGGGATCTGTGCTTGCCCAGGATCGGTACACCTCACGGTGTTCGTTCTCCGGAGAGCCTCTTTCCGAAAATGCAAACGTCCGGCTCCTTGTCCGACAAGGAAGGTGCCAGCCCTGAAAGCTCTTGCTGCTCTTCACTGTCCCCGTACAGCCTATGCACAGGCACAACAGCTCTGGGGATCTGTGCCTTCCCAGGAACGGTACACCTCACGGTGTTCGTTCTCCGGAGAGCCTCTTTCCGAAAATGCAAACGTCCGGCTCCTTGTCCGACAAGGAAGGTGCCAGCCCTGAAAGCTCTTGCTGCTCTTCACTGTCCCCGTTCAGCATGTGCTCAGGGACAACAGCATTGGGATCTGTGCTTGCCCAGGATCGGTACACCTCTCGGTGTCCGTTCTCGGTATAGAATTTTTCTGAAAAGGCAAACGTCCGGCTCCTAGTCCCACAAGGAAGGTGCCAGCCTTGAAAGCTCGTGCTGCTCTTCACTGTCCCCGTGCAGCCTATGCACAGGCACAACAGCACTGGGGATCTGTGCTTGCCCAGGATCGGTACACCTCACGGTGTTCGTTGTCAGCAGAACCTCTCTCCGAAAAGGCAAACGTCCGGCTCCTTGTGCCACAAGGAAGGTGCCAGCCCTGAAAGCTCTTGCTGCTCTTCACTGTCCCCGTGCAGCCTATGCACAGGCACAACAGCACTGGGGATCTGTGCCTTCCCAGGAACGGTACACCTCACGGTGTTCGTTCTCGGGAGAGCCTCTTTCCGAAAATGCAAACGTCCGGCTCCTTGTCCCACAAGGAAGGTGCCAGCCCTGAAAGCTCTTGCTGCTCTTCACTGTCCCCGTGCAGCCTATGCACAGGCACAACAGCACTGGGGATCTGTGCTTGCCCAGGATCGGTACACCTCACGGTGTTCATTGTCAGCAGAGCCTCTTTCCGAAAAGGCAAACGTCTGGCTTCTTGTCCGACAAGGAAGGTGCCAGCCCTGAAAGCTCGTGCTGCTCTTCACTGTCCCCGTGCAGCCTATGCACAGGCACAACAGCTCTGGGGATCTGTGCCTTCCCAGGAACGGTACACCTCACGGTGTTCGTTCTCCGGAGAGCCTCTTTCCGAAAATGCAAACGTCCGGCTCCTTGTCCGACAAGGAAGGTGCCAGCCCTGAAAGCTCTTGCTGCTCTTCACTGTCCCCGTTCAGCCTATGCACAGGCACAACAGCACTGGGGATCTGTGCCTGCCCAGGAACGGTACACCTCTCGGTGTCCGTTCTCGGTATAGCATTTTTCTGAAAAGGCAAACGTCCGGCTCCTAGTCCCACAAGGAAGGTGCCAGCCCTGAAAGCTCGTGCTGCTCTTCACTGTCCCCGTGCAGCCTATGCACAGGCACAACAGCATTGGGGATCTGTGCTTGCCCAGGATCGGTACACCTCACGGTGTTCGTTGTCAGCAGAGCCTCTTTCCAAAAAGGCAAACGTCCGGCTCCTTGTCCCACAAGGAAGGTGCCAGCCCTGAAAGCTCGTGCTGCTCTTCACTGTCCCCGTGCAGCCTATGCACAGGCACAACAGCACTGGGGATCTGTGCCTTCCCAGGAACGGTACACCTCACGGTGTTCGTTCTCCGGAGAGCCTCTTTCCGAAAATGCAAACGTCCGGCTCCTTGTCCGACAAGGAAGGTGCCAGCCCTGAAAGCTCTTGCTGCTCTTCACTGTCCCCGTTCAGCATGTGCTCAGGGACAACAGCATTGGGATCTGTGCTTGCCCAGGATCGGTACACCTCTCGGTGTCCGTTCTCGGTATAGAATTTTTCTGAAAAGGCAAACGTCCGGCTCCTAGTCCCACAAGGAAGGTGCCAGCCTTGAAAGCTCGTGCTGCTCTTCACTGTCCCCGTGCAGCCTATGCACAGGCACAACAGCACTGGGGATCTGTGCTTGCCCAGGATCGGTACACCTCACGGTGTTCGTTGTCAGCAGAACCTCTCTCCGAAAAGGCAAACGTCCGGCTCCTTGTGCCACAAGGAAGGTGCCAGCCCTGAAAGCTCTTGCTGCTCTTCACTGTCCCCGTGCAGCCTATGCACAGGCACAACAGCACTGGGGATCTGTGCCTTCCCAGGAACGGTACACCTCACGGTGTTCGTTCTCGGGAGAGCCTCTTTCCGAAAATGCAAACGTCCGGCTCCTTGTCCCACAAGGAAGGTGCCAGCCCTGAAAGCTCTTGCTGCTCTTCACTGTCCCCGTGCAGCCTATGCACAGGCACAACAGCACTGGGGATCTGTGCTTGCCCAGGATCGGTACACCTCACGGTGTTCATTGTCAGCAGAGCCTCTTTCCGAAAAGGCAAACGTCTGGCTTCTTGTCCGACAAGGAAGGTGCCAGCCCTGAAAGCTCGTGCTGCTCTTCACTGTCCCCGTGCAGCCTATGCACAGGCACAACAGCTCTGGGGATCTGTGCCTTCCCAGGAACGGTACACCTCACGGTGTTCGTTCTCCGGAGAGCCTCTTTCCGAAAATGCAAACGTCCGGCTCCTTGTCCGACAAGGAAGGTGCCAGCCCTGAAAGCTCTTGCTGCTCTTCACTGTCCCCGTTCAGCCTATGCACAGGCACAACAGCACTGGGGATCTGTGCCTGCCCAGGAACGGTACACCTCTCGGTGTCCGTTCTCGGTATAGCATTTTTCTGAAAAGGCAAACGTCCGGCTCCTAGTCCCACAAGGAAGGTGCCAGCCCTGAAAGCTCGTGCTGCTCTTCACTGTCCCCGTGCAGCCTATGCACAGGCACAACAGCATTGGGGATCTGTGCTTGCCCAGGATCGGTACACCTCACGGTGTTCGTTGTCAGCAGAGCCTCTTTCCAAAAAGGCAAACGTCCGGCTCCTTGTCCCACAAGGAAGGTGCCAGCCCTGAAAGCTCGTGCTGCTCTTCACTGTCCCCGTGCAGCCTATGCACAGGCACAACAGCACTGGGGATCTGTGCCTTCCCAGGAACGGTACACCTCACGGTGTTCGTTCTCCGGAGAGCCTCTTTCCGAAAATGCAAACGTCCGGCTCCTTGTCCCACAAGGAAGGTGCCAGCCCTGAAAGCTCGTGCTGCTCTTCACTGTCCCCGTGCAGCCTATGCACAGGCACAACAGCACTGGGGATCTGTGCTTGCCCAGGAACGGTACACCTCTCGGTGTCCGTTCTCGGTATAGCATTTTTCTGAAAAGGCAAATGTCCGGCTCCTTGTGCCACAAGGAAGGTGCCAGCCCTGGAAGCTCGTGCTGCTCTTCACTGTCCCCGTGCAGCCTATGCACAGGCACAACAGCATTGGGGATCTGTGCTTGCCCAGGATCTGTACACCTCACGGTGTTCGTTCTCGGCAGAGGCTCTTCCGAAAAGGCAAACGTCCGGCTCCTTGTCCCACAAGGAAGGTGCCAGCCCTGAAAGCTCGTGCTGCTCTTCACTGTCCCCGTGCAGCCTATGCACAGGCACAACAGCATACGGGATCTGTGCTTGCCCAGGATCGGTACACCTCACGGTGTTCGTTCTCTGCAGAGGCTCTTCCGAAAATGCAAACGTCCGGCTCCTTGTCCCACAAGGAAGGTGCCAGCCCTGAAAGCTCGTGCTGCTCTTCACTGTCCCCGTGCAGCCTAAGCACAGGCACAACAGCACTGGGGATCTGTGCCTGCCCAGGAACGGTACACCTCACGGTGTTCGTTCTCGGCATAGCATTTTTCTGAAAAGGCAAACGTCCGGCTCCTTGTCCCACAAGGAAGGTGCCAGCCCTGAAAGCTCTTGCTGCTCTTCACTATCCCCGTGCAGCCTATGCACAGGCACAACAGCATTGGGGATCTGTGCTTGCCCAGGATCGGTACACCTCTCGGTGTCCGTTCTCGGTATAGCATTTTTCTGAAAAGGCAAACGTCCGGCTCCTTGTGCCACAAGGAAGGTGCCAGCCCTGAAAGCTCGTGCTGCTCTTCACTGTCCCCGTGCAGCCTATGCACAGGCACAACAGCATACGGGATCTGTGCTTGCCCAGGAACGGAACACCTCACGGTGTTCGTTCTCGGCAGAGGCTCTTCCGAAAAGGCAAACGTCCGGCTCCTTGTCCCACAAGGAAGGTGCCAGCCCTGAAAGCTCTTGCTGCTCTTCACTGTCCCCGTGCAGCCTATGCACAGGCACAACAGCATTGGGGATCTGTGCTTGCCCAGGATCGGTACACCTCTCGGTGTCCGTTCTCGGTATAGCATTTTTCTGAAAATGCAAACGTCCGGCTCCTAGTCCCACAAGGAAGGTGCCAGCCCTGAAAGCTCGTGCTGCTCTTCACTGTCCCCGTGCAGCCTATGCACAGGCACAACAGCACTGGGGATCTGTGCTTGCCCAGGATCGGTACACCTCACGGTGTTCGTTCTAGGGAGAGCCTCTTTCCGAAAAGGCAAACGTCCGGCTCCTTGTGCCACAAGGAAGGTGCCAGCCCTGAAAGCTCTTGCTGCTCTTCACTGTCCCCGTTCAGCCTATGCACAGGCACAACAGCACTGGGGATCTGTGCCTGCCCAGGAACGGTACACCTCACGGTGTTCGTTCTCCGGAGAGCCTCTTTCCGAAAATGCAAACGTCCGGCTCCTTGTCCGACAAGGAAGGTGCCAGCCCTGAAAGCTCTTGCTGCTCTTCACTGTCCCCGTTCAGCCTATGCACAGGCACAACAGCACTGGGGATCTGTGCCTGCCCAGGAACGGTACACCTCTCGGTGTCCGTTCTCGGTATAGCATTTTTCTGAAAAGGCAAACGTCCGGCTCCTAGTCCCACAAGGAAGGTGCCAGCCCTGAAAGCTCGTGCTGCTCTTCACTGTCCCCGTGCAGCCTATGCACAGGCACAACAGCATTGGGGATCTGTGCTTGCCCAGGATCGGTACACCTCACGGTGTTCGTTGTCAGCAGAGCCTCTTTCCAAAAAGGCAAACGTCCGGCTCCTTGTCCCACAAGGAAGGTGCCAGCCCTGAAAGCTCGTGCTGCTCTTCACTGTCCCCGTGCAGCCTATGCACAGGCACAACAGCACTGGGGATCTGTGCCTTCCCAGGAACGGTACACCTCACGGTGTTCGTTCTCCGGAGAGCCTCTTTCCGAAAATGCAAACGTCCGGCTCCTTGTCCCACAAGGAAGGTGCCAGCCCTGAAAGCTCGTGCTGCTCTTCACTGTCCCCGTGCAGCCTATGCACAGGCACAACAGCACTGGGGATCTGTGCTTGCCCAGGAACGGTACACCTCTCGGTGTCCGTTCTCGGTATAGCATTTTTCTGAAAAGACAAACGTCCGGCTCCTTGTGCCACAAGGAAGGTGCCAGCCCTGAAAGCTCGTGCTGCTCTTCACTGTCCCCGTTCAGCCTATGCACAGGCACAACAGCACTGGGGATCTGTGCCTGCCCAGGAACGGTACACCTCTCGGTGTCCGTTCTCGGTATAGCATTTTTCTGAAAAGGCAAACGTCCGGCTCCTAGTCCCACAAGGAAGGTGCCAGCCCTGAAAGCTCGTGCTGCTCTTCACTGTCCCCGTGCAGCCTATGCACAGGCACAACAGCATTGGGGATCTGTGCTTGCCCAGGATCGGTACACCTCACGGTGTTCGTTGTCAGCAGAGCCTCTTTCCAAAAAGGCAAACGTCCGGCTCCTTGTCCCACAAGGAAGGTGCCAGCCCTGAAAGCTCGTGCTGCTCTTCACTGTCCCCGTGCAGCCTATGCACAGGCACAACAGCACTGGGGATCTGTGCCTTCCCAGGAACGGTACACCTCACGGTGTTCGTTCTCCGGAGAGCCTCTTTCCGAAAATGCAAACGTCCGGCTCCTTGTCCCACAAGGAAGGTGCCAGCCCTGAAAGCTCGTGCTGCTCTTCACTGTCCCCGTGCAGCCTATGCACAGGCACAACAGCACTGGGGATCTGTGCTTGCCCAGGAACGGTACACCTCTCGGTGTCCGTTCTTGGTATAGCATTTTTCTGAAAAGGCAAACGTCCGGCTCCTTGTGCCACAAGGAAGGTGCCAGCCCTGGAAGCTCGTGCTGCTCTTCACTGTCCCCGTGCAGCCTATGCACAGGCACAACAGCATTGGGGATCTGTGCTTGCCCAGGATCTGTACACCTCACGGTGTTCGTTCTCGGCAGAGGCTCTTCCGAAAAGGCAAACGTCCGGCTCCTTGTCCCACAAGGAAGGTGCCAGCCCTGAAAGCTCGTGCTGCTCTTCACTGTCCCCGTGCAGCCTATGCACAGGCACAACAGCATACGGGATCTGTGCTTGCCCAGGATCGGTACACCTCACGGTGTTCGTTCTCTGCAGAGGCTCTTCCGAAAATGCAAACGTCCGGCTCCTTGTCCCACAAGGAAGGTGCCAGCCCTGAAAGCTCGTGCTGCTCTTCACTGTCCCCGTGCAGCCTAAGCACAGGCACAACAGCACTGGGGATCTGTGCCTGCCCAGGAACGGTACACCTCACGGTGTTCGTTCTCGGCATAGCATTTTTCTGAAAAGGCAAACGTCCGGCTCCTTGTCCCACAAGGAAGGTGCCAGCCCTGAAAGCTCTTGCTGCTCTTCACTATCCCCGTGCAGCCTATGCACAGGCACAACAGCATTGGGGATCTGTGCTTGCCCAGGATCGGTACACCTCTCGGTGTCCGTTCTCGGTATAGCATTTTTCTGAAAAGGCAAACGTCCGGCTCCTTGTGCCACAAGGAAGGTGCCAGCCCTGAA
Organism: Buteo buteo; assembly: GCF_964188355.1. NCBI lineage: Eukaryota > Metazoa > Chordata > Aves > Accipitriformes > Accipitridae > Buteo > Buteo buteo. Next base: position 104,132 of record NW_027439306.1, read on the forward strand.
AGCTCGTGCTGCTCTTCACTGTCCCCGTGCAGCCTATGCACAGGCACAACAGCATACGGGATCTGTGCTTGCCCAGGAACGGAACACCTCACGGTGTTCGTTCTCGGCAGAGGCTCTTCCGAAAAGGCAAACGTCCGGCTCCTTGTCCCACAAGGAAGGTGCCAGCCCTGAAAGCTCTTGCTGCTCTTCACTGTCCCCGTGCAGCCTATGCACAGGCACAACAGCATTGGGGATCTGTGCTTGCCCAGGATCGGTACACCTCTCGGTGTCCGTTCTCGGTATAGCATTTTTCTGAAAAGGCAAACGTCCGGCTCCTAGTCCCACAAGGAAGGTGCCAGCCCTGAAAGCTCGTGCTGCTCTTCACTGTCCCCGTGCAGCCTATGCACAGGCACAACAGCACTGGGGATCTGTGCTTGCCCAGGATCGGTACACCTCACGGTGTTCGTTCTAGGGAGAGCCTCTTTCCGAAAAGGCAAACGTCCGGCTCCTTGTGCCACAAGGAAGGTGCCAGCCCTGAAAGCTCTTGCTGCTCTTCACTGTCCCCGTTCAGCCTATGCACAGGCACAACAGCACTGGGGATCTGTGCCTGCCCAGGAACGGTACACCTCTCGGTGTCCGTTCTCGGTATAGCATTTTTCTGAAAAGGCAAACGTCCGGCTCCTAGTCCCACAAGGAAGGTGCCAGCCCTGAAAGCTCGTGCTGCTCTTCACTGTCCCCGTGCAGCCTATGCACAGGCACAACAGCACTGGGGATCTGTGCTTGCCCAGGATCGGTACACCTCATGGTGTTCATTGTCAGCAGAGCCTCTTTCCGAAAAGGCAAACGTCCGGCTCCTTGTCCCACAAGGAAGGTGCCAGCCCTGAAAGCTCGTGCTGCTCTTCACTGTCCCCGTGCAGCCTATGCACAGGCACAACAGCATTGGGGATCTGTGCTTGCCCAGGATCGGTACACCTCTCGGTGTCCGTTCTCGGTATAGCATTTTTCTGAAAAGGCAAACGTCCGGCACCTTGTGCCACAAGGAAGGTGCCAGCCCTGAAAGCTCGTGCTGCTCTTCACTGTCCCCGTGCAGCCTATGCACAGGCACAACAGCACTGGGGATCTGTGCTTACCCAGGATCGGTACACCTCACGGTGTTCGTTCTCGGCAGAGGCTCTTCCGAAAAGGCAAACGTCCGGCTCCTTGTGCCACAAGGAAGGTGCCAGCCCTGAAAGCTCGTGCTGCTCTTCACTGTCCCCGTGCAGCCTATGCACAGGCACAACAGCATACGGGATCTGTGCTTGCCCAGGATCGGTACACCTCACGGTGTTCGTTCTCCGGAGAGCCTCTTTCCGAAAATGCAAACGTCCGGCTCCTTGTCCGACAAGGAAGGTGCCAGCCCTGAAAGCTCTTGCTGCTCTTCACTGTCCCCGTTCAGCCTATGCACAGGCACAACAGCACTGGGGATCTGTGCCTGCCCAGGAACGGTACACCTCTCGGTGTCCGTTCTCGGTATAGCATTTTTCTGAAAAGGCAAATGTCCGGCTCCTAGTCCCACAAGGAAGGTGCCAGCCCTGAAAGCTCGTGCTGCTCTTCACTGTCCCCGTGCAGCCTATGCACAGGCACAACAGCATTGGGGATCTGTGCTTGCCCAGGATCGGTACACCTCACGGTGTTCGTTGTCAGCAGAGCGTCTTTCCGAAAAGGCAAACGTCCGGCTCCTTGTGCCACAAGGAAGGTGCCAGCCCTGAAAGCTCGTGCTGCTCTTCACTGTCCCCGTGCAGCCTATGCACAGGCACAACAGCATTGGGGATCTGTGCTTGCCCAGGATCGGTACACCTCTCGGTGTCCGTTCTCGGTATAGCATTTTTCTGAAAAGGCAAACGTCCGGCTCCTTGTCCCACAGGGAAGGTGCCAGCCCTGAAAGCTCTTGCTGCTCTTCACTGTCCCCGTGCAGCCTATGCACAGGCACAACAGCATTGGGGATCTGTGCTTGCCCAGGAACGGAACACCTCACGGTGTTCGTTCTCGGCAGAGGCTCTTCCGAAAAGGCAAACGTCCGGCTCCTTGTCCCACAAGGAAGGTGCCAGCCCTGAAAGCTCGTGCTGCTCTTCACTGTCCCCGTGCAGCCTATGCACAGGCACAATAGCATTGGGGATCTGTGCTTGCCCAGGATCGGTACACCTCTCGGTGTCCGTTCTCGGTATAGCATTTTTCTGAAAAGGCAAACGTCCGGCTCCTAGTCCCACAAGGAAGGTGCCAGCCCTGAAAGCTCGTGCTGCTCTTCACTGTCCCCGTGCAGCCTATGCACAGGCACAACAGCACTGGGGATCTGTGCTTGCCCAGGATCGGTACACCTCACGGTGTTCGTTCTCCGGAGAGCCTCTTTCCGAAAATGCAAACGTCCGGCTCCTTGTCCGACAAGGAAGGTGCCAGCCCTGAAAGCTCGTGCTGCTCTTCACTGTCCCCGTGCAGCCTATGCACAGGCACAACAGCATTGGGGATCTGTGCTTGCCCAGGATCGGTACACCTCACGGTGTTCATTGTCAGCAGAGCCTCTTTCCGAAAAGGCAAACGTCCGGCTCCTTGTCCGACAAGGAAGGTGCCAGCCCTGAAAGCTCGTGCTGCTCTTCACTGTCCCCGTGCAGCCTATGCACAGGCACAACAGCTCTGGGGATCTGTGCCTTCCCAGGAACGGTACACCTCACGGTGTTCGTTCTCCGGAGAGCCCCTTTCCGAAAATGCAAACGTCCGGCTCCTTGTGCCACAAGGAAGGTGCCAGCCCTGAAAGCTCGTGCTGCTCTTCACTGTCCCCGTGCAGCCTATGCACAGGCACAACAGCACTGGGGATCTGTGCCTGCCCAGGATCGGTACACCTCTCGGTGTCCGTTCTCGGCATAGCATTTTTCTGAAAAGGCAAACGTCCGGCTCCTTGTGCCACAAGGAAGGTGCCAGCCCTGAAAGCTCGTGCTGCTCTTCACTGTCCCCGTGCAGCCTATGCACAGGCACAATAGCATACGGGATCTGTGCTTGCCCAGGATCGGTACACCTCACGGTGTTCGTTCTCTGCAGAGGCTCTTCCGAAAAGGCAAACGTCCGGCTCCTTGTCCCACAAGGAAGGTGCCAGCCCTGAAAGCTCGTGCTGCTCTTCACTGTCCCCGTGCAGCCTATGCACAGGCACAACAGCACTGGGGATCTGTGCTTGCCCAGGATCGGTACACCTCACGGTGTTCATTGTCAGCAGAGCCTCTTTCCGAAAAGGCAAACGTCCGGCTCCTTGTCCCACAAGGAAGGTGCCAGCCCTGAAAGCTCGTGCTGCTCTTCACTGTCCCCGTGCAGCCTATGCACAGGCACAACAGCATTGGGGATCTGTGCTTGCCCAGGATCGGTACACCTCTCGGTGTCCGTTCTCGGTATAGCATTTTTCTGAAAAGGCAAACGTCCGGCTCCTTGTGCCACAAGGAAGGTGCCAGCCCTGAAAGCTCGTGCTGCTCTTCACTGTCCCCGTGCAGCCTATGCACAGGCACAACAGCACTGGGGATCTGTGCTTGCCCAGGATCGGTACACCTCACGGTGTTCGTTCTCGGCAGAGGCTCTTCCGAAAAGGCAAACGTCCGGCTCCTTGTCCCACAAGGAAGGTGCCAGCCCTGAAAGCTCGTGCTGCTCTTCACTGTCCCCGTGCAGCCTATGCACAGGCACAACAGCATACGGGATCTGTGCTTGCCCAGGATCGGTACACCTCACGGTGTTCGTTCTCTGCAGAGGCTCTTCCGAAAAGGCAAACGTCCGGCTCCTTGTCCCACAAGGAAGGTGCCAGCCCTGAAAGCTCGTGCTGCTCTTCACTGTCCCCGTGCAGCCTAAGCACAGGCACAACAGCACTGGGGATCTGTGCCTTCCCAGGAACGGTACACCTCACGGTGTTCGTTCTCGGCATAGCATTTTTCTGAAAAGGCAAACGTCCGGCTCCTTGTCCCACAAGGAAGGTGCCAGCCCTGAAAGCTCTTGCTGCTCTTCACTATCCCCGTGCAGCCTATGCACAGGCACAACAGCATTGGGGATCTGTGCTTGCCCAGGATCGGTACACCTCTCGGTGTCCGTTCTCGGTATAGCATTTTTCTGAAAAGGCAAACGTCCGGCTCCTAGTCCCACAAGGAAGGTGCCAGCCCTGAAAGCTCGTGCTGCTCTTCACTGTCCCCGTGCAGCCTATGCACAGGCACAACAGCTCTGGGGATCTGTGCTTGCCCAGGAACGGAACACCTCACGGTGTTCGTTCTCGGCAGAGGCTCTTCCGAAAAGGCAAACGTCCGGCTCCTTGTCCCACAAGGAAGGTGCCAGCCCTGAAAGCTCGTGCTGCTCTTCACTGTCCCCGTGCAGCCTATGCACAGGCACAACAGCACTGGGGATCTGTGCTTGCCCAGGATCGGTACACCTCACGGTGTTCGTTCTCCGGAGAGCCTCTTTCCGAAAATGCAAACGTCCGGCTCCTTGTCCGACAAGGAAGGTGCCAGCCCTGAAAGCTCGTGCTGCTCTTCACTGTCCCCGTGCAGCCTATGCACAGGCACAACAGCATTGGGGATCTGTGCTTGCCCAGGATCGGTACACCTCACGGTGTTCATTGTCAGCAGAGCCTCTTTCCGAAAAGGCAAACGTCCGGCTCCTTGTCCGACAAGGAAGGTGCCAGCCCTGAAAGCTCGTGCTGCTCTTCACTGTCCCCGTGCAGCCTATGCACAGGCACAACAGCTCTGGGGATCTGTGCCTTCCCAGGAACGGTACACCTCACGGTATTCGTTCTCCGGAGAGCCCCTTTCCGAAAATGCAAACGTCCGGCTCCTTGTGCCACAAGGAAGGTGCCAGCCCTGAAAGCTCGTGCTGCTCTTCACTGTCCCCGTGCAGCCTATGCACAGGCACAACAGCACTGGGGATCTGTGCCTGCCCAGGATCGGTACACCTCTCGGTGTCCGTTCTCGGCATAGCATTTTTCTGAAAAGGCAAACGTCCGGCTCCTTGTGCCACAAGGAAGGTGCCAGCCCTGAAAGCTCGTGCTGCTCTTCACTGTCCCCGTGCAGCCTATGCACAGGCACAATAGCATACGGGATCTGTGCTTGCCCAGGATCGGTACACCTCACGGTGTTCGTTCTCTGCAGAGGCTCTTCCGAAAAGGCAAACGTCCGGCTCCTTGTCCCACAAGGAAGGTGCCAGCCCTGAAAGCTCGTGCTGCTCTTCACTGTCCCCGTGCAGCCTATGCACAGGCACAACAGCACTGGGGATCTGTGCTTGCCCAGGATCGGTACACCTCACGGTGTTCATTGTCAGCAGAGCCTCTTTCCGAAAAGGCAAACGTCCGGCTCCTTGTCCCACAAGGAAGGTGCCAGCCCTGAAAGCTCGTGCTGCTCTTCACTGTCCCCGTGCAGCCTATGCACAGGCACAACAGCATTGGGGATCTGTGCTTGCCCAGGATCGGTACACCTCTCGGTGTCCGTTCTCGGTATAGCATTTTTCTGAAAAGGCAAACGTCCGGCTCCTTGTGCCACAAGGAAGGTGCCAGCCCTGAAAGCTCGTGCTGCTCTTCACTGTCCCCGTGCAGCCTATGCACAGGCACAACAGCACTGGGGATCTGTGCTTGCCCAGGATCGGTACACCTCACGGTGTTCGTTCTCGGCAGAGGCTCTTCCGAAAAGGCAAACGTCCGGCTCCTTGTCCCACAAGGAAGGTGCCAGCCCTGAAAGCTCGTGCTGCTCTTCACTGTCCCCGTGCAGCCTATGCACAGGCACAACAGCATACGGGATCTGTGCTTGCCCAGGATCGGTACACCTCACGGTGTTCGTTCTCTGCAGAGGCTCTTCCGAAAAGGCAAACGTCCGGCTCCTTGTCCCACAAGGAAGGTGCCAGCCCTGAAAGCTCGTGCTGCTCTTCACTGTCCCCGTGCAGCCTAAGCACAGGCACAACAGCACTGGGGATCTGTGCCTTCCCAGGAACGGTACACCTCACGGTGTTCGTTCTCGGCATAGCATTTTTCTGAAAAGGCAAACGTCCGGCTCCTTGTCCCACAAGGAAGGTGCCAGCCCTGAAAGCTCTTGCTGCTCTTCACTATCCCCGTGCAGCCTATGCACAGGCACAACAGCATTGGGGATCTGTGCTTGCCCAGGATCGGTACACCTCTCGGTGTCCGTTCTCGGTATAGCATTTTTCTGAAAAGGCAAACGTCCGGCTCCTTGTGCCACAAGGAAGGTGCCAGCCCTGAAAGCTCGTGCTGCTCTTCACTGTCCCCGTGCAGCCTATGCACAGGCACAACAGCTCTGGGGATCTGTGCTTGCCCAGGAACGGAACACCTCACGGTGTTCGTTCTCGGCAGAGGCTCTTCCGAAAAGGCAAACGTCCGGCTCCTTGTCCCACAAGGAAGGTGCCAGCCCTGAAAGCTCTTGCTGCTCTTCACTGTCCCCGTGCAGCCTATGCACAGGCACAACAGCATTGGGGATCTGTGCTTGCCCAGGATCTGTACACCTCTCGGTGTCCGTTCTCGGTATAGCATTTTTCTGAAAAGGCAAACGTCCGGCTCCTAGTCCCACAAGGAAGGTGCCAGCCCTGAAAGCTCGTGCTGCTCTTCACTGTCCCCGTGCAGCCTATGCACAGGCACAACAGCACTGGGGATCTGTGCTTGCCCAGGATCGGTACACCTCACGGTGTTCGTTCTAGGGAGAGCCTCTTTCCGAAAAGGCAAACGTCCGGCTCCTTGTGCCACAAGGAAGGTGCCAGCCCTGAAAGCTCTTGCTGCTCTTCACTGTCCCCGTTCAGCCTATGCACAGGCACAACAGCACTGGGGATCTGTGCCTGCCCAGGAACGGTACACCTCTCGGTGTCCGTTCTCGGTATAGCATTTTTCTGAAAAGGCAAACGTCCGGCTCCTAGTCCCACAAGGAAGGTGCCAGCCCTGAAAGCTCGTGCTGCTCTTCACTGTCCCCGTGCAGCCTATGCACAGGCACAACAGCACTGGGGATCTGTGCTTGCCCAGGATCGGTACACCTCATGGTGTTCATTGTCAGCAGAGCCTCTTTCCGAAAAGGCAAACGTCCGGCTCCTTGTCCCACAAGGAAGGTGCCAGCCCTGAAAGCTCGTGCTGCTCTTCACTGTCCCCGTGCAGCCTATGCACAGGCACAACAGCATTGGGGATCTGTGCTTGCCCAGGATCGGTACACCTCTCGGTGTCCGTTCTCGGTATAGCATTTTTCTGAAAAGGCAAACGTCCGGCACCTTGTGCCACAAGGAAGGTGCCAGCCCTGAAAGCTCGTGCTGCTCTTCACTGTCCCCGTGCAGCCTATGCACAGGCACAACAGCACTGGGGATCTGTGCTTGCCCAGGATCGGTACACCTCACGGTGTTCGTTCTCGGCAGAGGCTCTTCCGAAAAGGCAAACGTCCGGCTCCTTGTGCCACAAGGAAGGTGCCAGCCCTGAAAGCTCGTGCTGCTCTTCACTGTCCCCGTGCAGCCTATGCACAGGCACAACAGCATACGGGATCTGTGTTTGCCCAGGATCGGTACACCTCACGGTGTTCGTTCTCCGGAGAGCCTCTTTCCGAAAATGCAAACGTCCGGCTCCTTGTCCGACAAGGAAGGTTCCAGCCCTGAAAGCTCTTGCTGCTCTTCACTGTCCCCGTTCAGCCTATGCACAGGCACAACAGCACTGGGGATCTGTGCCTGCCCAGGAACGGTACACCTCTCGGTGTCCGTTCTCGGTATAGCATTTTTCTGAAAAGGCAAACGTCCGGCTCCTAGTCCCACAAGGAAGGTGCCAGCCCTGAAAGCTCGTGCTGCTCTTCACTGTCCCCGTGCAGCCTATGCACAGGCACAACAGCATTGGGGATCTGTGCTTGCCCAGGATCGGTACACCTCTCGGTGTCCGTTCTCGGTATAGCATTTTTCTGAAAAGGCAAACGTCCGGCTCCTAGTCCCACAAGGAAGGTGCCAGCCCTGAAAGCTCTTGCTGCTCTTCACTGTCCCCGTGCAGCCTATGCACAGGCACAACAGCATTGGGGATCTGTGCTTGCCCAGGAACGGAACACCTCACGGTGTTCGTTCTCGGCAGAGGCTCTTCCGAAAAGGCAAACGTCCGGCTCCTTGTCCCACAAGGAAGGTGCCAGCCCTGAAAGCTCGTGCTGCTCTTCACTGTCCCCGTGCAGCCTATGCACAGGCACAACAGCATTGGGGATCTGTGCTTGCCCAGGATCGGTACACCTCACGGTGTTCGTTGTCAGCAGAGCGTCTTTCCGAAAAGGCAAACGTCCGGCTCCTTGTGCCACAAGGAAGGTGCCAGCCCTGAAAGCTCGTGCTGCTCTTCACTGTCCCCGTGCAGCCTATGCACAGGCACAACAGCATTGGGGATCTGTGCTTGCCCAGGATCGGTACACCTCTCGGTGTCCGTTCTCGGTATAGCATTTTTCTGAAAAGGCAAACGTCCGGCTCCTTGTGCCACAAGGAAGGTGCCAGCCCTGAAAGCTCTTGCTGCTCTTCACTGTCCCCGTGCAGCCTATGCACAGGCACAACAGCACTGGGGATCTGTGCTTGCCCAGGATCGGTACACCTCACGGTGTTCATTGTCAGCAGAGCCTCTTTCCGAAAAGGCAAACGTCCGGCTCCTTGTCCCACAAGGAAGGTGCCAGCCCTGAAAGCTCGTGCTGCTCTTCACTGTCCCCGTGCAGCCTATGCACAGGCACAACAGCATTGGGGATCTGTGCTTGCCCAGGATCGGTACACCTCTCGGTGTCCGTTCTCGGTATAGAATTTTTCTGAAAAGGCAAACATCCGGCTCCTTGTGCCACAAGGAAGGTGCCAGCCCTGAAAGCTCGTGCTGCTCTTCACTGTCCCCGTGCAGCCTATGCACAGGCACAACAGCATTGGGGATCTGTGCTTGCCCAGGATCGGTACACCTCTCGGTGTCCGTTCTCGGTATAGCATTTTTCTGAAAAGGCAAACGTCCGGCTCCTAGTCCCACAAGGAAGGTGCCAGCCCTGAAAGCTCTTGCTGCTCTTCACTGTCCCCGTGCAGCCTATGCACAGGCACAACAGCATTGGGGATCTGTGCTTGCCCAGGAACGGAACACCTCACGGTGTTCGTTCTCGGCAGAGGCTCTTCCGAAAAGGCAAATGTCCGGCTCCTTGTCCCACAAGGAAGGTGCCAGCCCTGAAAGCTCGTGCTGCTCTTCACTGTCCCTGTGCAGCCTATGCACAGGCACAATAGCATTGGGGATCTGTGCTTGCCCAGGATCGGTACACCTCTCGGTGTCCGTTCTCGGTATAGCATTTTTCTGAAAAGGCAAACGTCCGGCTCCTAGTCCCACAAGGAAGGTGCCAGCCCTGAAAGCTCGTGCTGCTCTTCACTGTCCCCGTGCAGCCTATGCACAGGCACAACAGCACTGGGGATCTGTGCTTGCCCAGGATCGGTACACCTCACGGTGTTCGTTCTCCGGAGAGCCTCTTTCCGAAAATGCAAACGTCCGGCTCCTTGTCCGACAAGGAAGGTGCCAGCCCTGAAAGCTCGTGCTGCTCTTCACTGTCCCCGTGCAGCCTATGCACAGGCACAACAGCATTGGGGATCTGTGCTTGCCCAGGATCGGTACACCTCACGGTGTTCATTGTCAGCAGAGCCTCTCTCCGAAAAGGCAAACGTCCGGCTCCTTGTCCCACAAGGAAGGTGCCAGCCCTGAAAGCTCGTGCTGCTCTTCACTGTCCCCGTGCAGCCTATGCACAGGCACAACAGCTCTGGGGATCTGTGCCTTCCCAGGAACGGTACACCTCACGGTGTTCGTTCTCCGGAGAGCCCCTTTCCGAAAATGCAAACGTCTGGCTCCTTGTCCGACAAGGAAGGTGCCAGCCCTGAAAGCTCGTGCTGCTCTTCACTGTCCCCGTTCAGCCTATGCACAGGCACAACAGCACTGGGGATCTGTGCCTGCCCAGGAACGGTACACCTCTCGGTGTCCGTTCTCGGTATAGCATTTTTCTGAAAAGGCAAACGTCCGGCTCCTAGTCCCACAAGGAAGGTGCCAGCCCTGAAAGCTCGTGCTGCTCTTCACTGTCCCCGTGCAGCCTATGCACAGGCACAACAGCATTGGGGATCTGTGCTTGCCCAGGATCGGTACACCTCACGGTGTTCGTTGTCAGCAGAGCGTCTTTCCGAAAAGGCAAACGTCCGGCTCCTTGTGCCACAAGGAAGGTGCCAGCCCTGAAAGCTCGTGCTGCTCTTCACTGTCCCCGTGCAGCCTATGCACAGGCACAACAGCATTGGGGATCTGTGCTTGCCCAGGATCGGTACACCTCACGGTGTTCGTTGTCAGCAGAGCGTCTTTCCGAAAAGGCAAACGTCCGGCTCCTTGTGCCACAAGGAAGGTGCCAGCCCTGAAAGCTCTTGCTGCTCTTCACTGTCCCCGTGCAGCCTATGCACAGGCACAACAGCACTGGGGATCTGTGCTTGCCCAGGATCGGTACACCTCACGGTGTTCATTGTCAGCAGAGCCTCTTTCCGAAAAGGCAAACGTCCGGCTCCTTGTCCCACAAGGAAGGTGCCAGCCCTGAAAGCTCGTGCTGCTCTTCACTGTCCCCGTGCAGCCTATGCACAGGCACAACAGCATTGGGGATCTGTGCTTGCCCAGGATCGGTACACCTCTCGGTGTCCGTTCTCGGTATAGAATTTTTCTGAAAAGGCAAACGTCCGGCTCCTTGTGCCACAAGGAAGGTGCCAGCCCTGAAAGCTCGTGCTGCTCTTCACTGTCCCCGTGCAGCCTATGCACAGGCACAACAGCACTGGGGATCTGTGCCTGCCTAGGAACGGTACACCTCTCGGTGTCCGTTTTCGGCATAGCATTTTTCTGAAAAGGCAAACGTCCGGCTCCTTGTGCCACAAGGAAGGTGCCAGCCCTGAAAGCTCGTGCTGCTCTTCACTGTCCCCGTGCAGCCTATGCACAGGCACAACAGCACTGGGGATCTGTGCTTGCCCAGGATCGGTACACCTCACGGTGTTCATTGTCAGCAGAGCCTCTTTCCGAAAAGGCAAACGTCCGGCTCCTTGTCCCACAAGGAAGGTGCCAGCCCTGAAAGCTCGTGCTGCTCTTCACTGTCCCCGTGCAGCCTATGCACAGGCACAACAGCTCTGGGGATCTGTGCCTTCCCAGGAACGGTACACCTCACGGTGTTCGTTCTCCGGAGAGCCTCTTTCTGAAAATGCAAACGTCCGGCTCCTTGTCCGACAAGGAAGGTGCCAGCCCTGAAAGCTCTTGCTGCTCTTCACTGTCCCCGTTCAGCCTATGCACAGGCACAACAGCACTGGGGATCTGTGCCTGCCCAGGAACGGTACACCTCTCGGTGTCCGTTCTCGGTATAGCATTTTTCTGAAAAGGCAAACGTCCGGCTCCTAGTCCCACAAGGAAGGTGCCAGCCCTGAAAGCTCGTGCTGCTCTTCACTGTCCCCGTGCAGCCTATGCACAGGCACAACAGCACTGGGGATCTGTGCTTGCCCAGGATCGGTACACCTCACGGTGTTCATTGTCAGCAGAGCCTTTTTCCGAAAAGGCAAACGTCCGGCTCCTTGTCCCACAAGGAAGGTGCCAGCCCTGAAAGCTCGTGCTGCTCTTCACTGTCCCCGTGCAGCCTATGCACAGGCACAACAGCATTGGGGATCTGTGCTTGCCCAGGATCGGTACACCTCACGGTGTTCGTTCTCGGCAGAGGCTCTTCCGAAAAGGCAAACGTCCGGCTCCTTGTGCCACAAGGAAGGTGCCAGCCCTGAAAGCTCGTGCTGCTCTTCACTGTCCCCGTGCAGCCTATGCACAGGCACAACAGCATACGGGATCTGTGCTTGCCCAGGATCGGTACACCTCACGGTGTTCGTTCTCTGCAGAGGCTCTTCCGAAAAGGCAAACGTCCGGCTCCTTGTCCCACAAGGAAGGTGCCAGCCCTGAAAGCTCGTGCTGCTCTTCACTGTCCCCGTGCAGCCTATGCACAGGCACAACAGCATTGGGGATCTGTGCCTGCCCAGGAACGGTACACCTCACGGTGTTCGTTCTCGGCATAGCATTTTTCTGAAAAGGCAAACGTCCGGCTCCTTGTCCCACAAGGAAGGTGCCAGCCCTGAAAGCTCTTGCTGCTCTTCACTATCCCCGTGCAGCCTATGCACAGGCACAACAGCATTGGGGATCTGTGCTTGCCCAGGATCGGTACACCTCTCGGTGTCCGTTCTCGGTATAGCATTTTTCTGAAAAGGCAAACGTCCGGCTCCTTGTGCCACAAGGAAGGTGCCAGCCCTGAAAGCTCTTGCTGCTCTTCACTGTCCCCGTGCAGCCTATGCACAGGCACAATAGCATTGGGGATCTGTGCTTGCCCAGGATTGGTACACCTCTCGGTGTCCGTTCTCGGTATAGCATTTTTCTGAAAAGGCAAACGTCCGGCTCCTAGTCCCACAAGGAAGGTGCCAGCCCTGAAAGCTCGTGCTGCTCTTCACTGTCCCCGTGCAGCCTATGCACAGGCACAACAGCATTGGGGATCTGTGCTTGCCCAGGATCGGTACACCTCACGGTGTTCATTGTCAGCAGAGCCTCTTTCCGAAAAGGCAAACGTCCGGCTCCTTGTCCCACAAGGAAGGTGCCAGCCCTGAAAGCTCGTGCTGCTCTTCACTGTCCCCGTGCAGCCTATGCACAGGCACAACAGCATTGGGGATCTGTGCTTGCCCAGGATCGGTACACCTCTCGGTGTCCGTTCTCGGTATAGCATTTTTCTGAAAAGGCAAACGTCCGGCTCCTTGTGCCACAAGGAAGGTGCCAGCCCTGAAAGCTCGTGCTGCTCTTCACTGTCCCCGTGCAGCCTATGCACAGGCACAACAGCACTGGGGATCTGTGCTTGCCCAGGATCGGTACACCTCACGGTGTTCGTTCTCAGCAGAGGCTCTTCCGAAAAGGCAAACGTCCGGCTCCTTGTGCCACAAGGAAGGTGCCAGCCCTGAAAGCTCGTGCTGCTCTTCACTGTCCCCGTGCAGCCTATGCACAGGCACAACAGCATACGGGATCTGTGCTTGCCCAGGATCGGTACACCTCACGGTGTTCGTTGTCAGCAGAGCGTCTTTCCGAAAAGGCAAACGTCCGGCTCCTTGTGCCACAAGGAAGGTGCCAGCCCTGAAAGCTCGTGCTGCTCTTCACTGTCCCCGTGCAGCCTATGCACAGGCACAACAGCATTGGGGATCTGTGCTTGCCCAGGATCGGTACACCTCTCGGTGTCCGTTCTCGGTATAGCATTTTTCTGAAAAGGCAAACGTCCGGCTCCTAGTCCCACAAGGAAGGTGCCAGCCCTGAAAGCTCTTGCTGCTCTTCACTGTCCCCGTGCAGCCTATGCACAGGCACAACAGCACTGGGGATCTGTGCTTGCCCAGGATCGGTACACCTCACGGTGTTCATTGTCAGCAGAGCCTCTTTCCGAAAAGGCAAACGTCCGGCTCCTTGTCCCACAAGGAAGGTGCCAGCCCTGAAAGCTCGTGCTGCTCTTCACTGTCCCCGTGCAGCCTATGCACAGGCACAACAGCATTGGGGATCTGTGCTTGCCCAGGATCGGTACACCTCTCGGTGTCCGTTCTCGGTATAGAATTTTTCTGAAAAGGCAAACGTCCGGCTCCTTGTGCCACAAGGAAGGTGCCAGCCCTGAAAGCTCGTGCTGCTCTTCACTGTCCCCGTGCAGCCTATGCACAGGCACAACAGCATTGGGGATCTGTGCTTGCCCAGGATCGGTACACCTCTCGGTGTCCGTTCTCGGTATAGCATTTTTCTGAAAAGGCAAACGTCCGGCTCCTAGTCCCACAAGGAAGGTGCCAGCCCTGAAAGCTCTTGCTGCTCTTCACTGTCCCCGTGCAGCCTATGCACAGGCACAACAGCATTGGGGATCTGTGCTTGCCCAGGAACGGAACACCTCACGGTGTTCGTTCTCGGCAGAGGCTCTTCCGAAAAGGCAAACGTCCGGCTCCTTGTCCCACAAGGAAGGTGCCAGCCCTGAAAGCTCGTGCTGCTCTTCACTGTCCCCGTGCAGCCTATGCACAGGCACAATAGCATTGGGGATCTGTGCTTGCCCAGGATCTGTACACCTCTCGGTGTCCGTTCTCGGTATAGCATTTTTCTGAAAAGGCAAACGTCCGGCTCCTAGTCCCACAAGGAAGGTGCCAGCCCTGAAAGCTCGTGCTGCTCTTCACTGTCCCCGTGCAGCCTATGCACAGGCACAACAGCACTGGGGATCTGTGCTTGCCCAGGATCGGTACACCTCACGGTGTTCGTTCTCCGGAGAGCCTCTTTCCGAAAATGCAAACGTCCGGCTCCTTGTCCGACAAGGAAGGTGCCAGCCCTGAAAGCTCGTGCTGCTCTTCACTGTCCCCGTGCAGCCTATGCACAGGCACAACAGCATTGGGGATCTGTGCTTGCCCAGGATCGGTACACCTCACGGTGTTCATTGTCAGCAGAGCCTCTTTCCGAAAAGGCAAACGTCCGGCTCCTTGTCCGACAAGGAAGGTGCCAGCCCTGAAAGCTCGTGCTGCTCTTCACTGTCCCCGTGCAGCCTATGCACAGGCACAACAGCTCTGGGGATCTGTGCCTTCCCAGGAACGGTACACCTCACGGTGTTCGTTCTCCGGAGAGCCCCTTTCCGAAAATGCAAACGTCCGGCTCCTTGTCCGACAAGGAAGGTGCCAGCCCTGAAAGCTCTTGCTGCTCTTCACTGTCCCCGTTCAGCCTATGCACAGGCACAACAGCACTGGGGATCTGTGCCTGCCCAGGAACGGTACACCTCTCGGTGTCCGTTCTCGGTATAGCATTTTTCTGAAAAGGCAAACGTCCGGCTCCTAGTCCCACAAGGAAGGTGCCAGCCCTGAAAGCTCGTGCTGCTCTTCACTGTCCCCGTGCAGCCTATGCACAGGCACAACAGCATTGGGGATCTGTGCTTGCCCAGGATCGGTACACCTCACGGTGTTCGTTGTCAGCAGAGCGTCTTTCCGAAAAGGCAAACGTCCGGCTCCTTGTGCCACAAGGAAGGTGCCAGCCCTGAAAGCTCGTGCTGCTCTTCACTGTCCCCGTGCAGCCTATGCACAGGCACAACAGCATTGGGGATCTGTGCTTGCCCAGGATCGGTACACCTCTCGGTGTCCGTTCTCGGTATAGCATTTTTCTGAAAAGGCAAACGTCCGGCTCCTAGTCCCACAAGGAAGGTGCCAGCCCTGAAAGCTCTTGCTGCTCTTCACTGTCCCCGTGCAGCCTATGCACAGGCACAACAGCACTGGGGATCTGTGCTTGCCCAGGATCGGTACACCTCACGGTGTTCATTGTCAGCAGAGCCTCTTTCCGAAAAGGCAAACGTCCGGCTCCTTGTCCCACAAGGAAGGTGCCAGCCCTGAAAGCTCGTGCTGCTCTTCACTGTCCCCGTGCAGCCTATGCACAGGCACAACAGCATTGGGGATCTGTGCTTGCCCAGGATCGGTACACCTCTCGGTGTCCGTTCTCGGTATAGAATTTTTCTGAAAAGGCAAACGTCCGGCTCCTTGTGCCACAAGGAAGGTGCCAGCCCTGAAAGCTCGTGCTGCTCTTCACTGTCCCCGTGCAGCCTATGCACAGGCACAACAGCACTGGGGATCTGTGCCTGCCCAGGAACGGTACACCTCTCGGTGTCCGTTTTCGGCATAGCATTTTTCTGAAAAGGCAAACGTCCGGCTCCTTGTGCCACAAGGAAGGTGCCAGCCCTGAAAGCTCGTGCTGCTCTTCACTGTCCCCGTGCAGCCTATGCACAGGCACAACAGCATTGGGGATCTGTGCTTGCCCAGGAACGGTACACCTCACGGTATTCGTTCTCGGCAGAGGCTCTTCCGAAAATGCAAACGTCCGGCTCCTTGTCCCACAAGGAAGGTGCCAGCCCTGAAAGCTCGTGCTGCTCTTCACTGTCCCCGTGCAGCCTATGCACAGGCACAACAGCATTGGGGATCTGTGCTTGCCCAGGATCTGTACACCTCTCGGTGTCCGTTTTCGGTATAGCATTTTTCTGAAAAGGCAAACGTCTGGCTCCTAGTCCCACAAGGAAGGTGCCAGCCCTGAAAGCTCGTGCTGCTCTTCACTGTCCCCGTGCAGCCTATGCACAGGCACAACAGCACTGGGGATCTGTGCTTGCCCAGGATCGGTACACCTCACGGTGTTCATTGTCAGCAGAGCCTCTTTCCGAAAAGGCAAACGTCCGGCTCCTTGTCCCACAAGGAAGGTGCCAGCCCTGAAAGCTCGTGCTGCTCTTCACTGTCCCCGTGCAGCCTATGCACAGGCACAACAGCTCTGGGGATCTGTGCCTTCCCAGGAACGGTACACCTCACGGTGTTCGTTCTCTGCAGAGCCTCTTTCTGAAAATGCAAACGTCCGGCTCCTTGTCCGACAAGGAAGGTGCCAGCCCTGAAAGCTCTTGCTGCTCTTCACTGTCCCCGTTCAGCCTATGCACAGGCACAACAGCACTGGGGATCTGTGCCTGCCCAGGAACGGTACACCTCTCGGTGTCCGTTCTCGGTATAGCATTTTTCTGAAAAGGCAAACGTCCGGCTCCTAGTCCCACAAGGAAGGTGCCAGCCCTGAAAGCTCGTGCTGCTCTTCACTGTCCCCGTGCAGCCTATGCACAGGCACAACAGCACTGGGGATCTGTGCTTGCCCAGGATCGGTACACCTCACGGTGTTCATTGTCAGCAGAGCCTCTCTCCGAAAAGGCAAACGTCCGGCTCCTTGTCCCACAAGGAAGGTGCCAGCCCTGAAAGCTCGTGCTGCTCTTCACTGTCCCCGTGCAGCCTATGCACAGGCACAACAGCATTGGGGATCTGTGCTTGCCCAGGATCGGTACACCTCTCGGTGTCCGTTCTCGATATAGCATTTTTCTGAAAAGGCAAACGTCCGGCTCCTTGTGCCACAAGGAAGGTGCCAGCCCTGAAAGCTCGTGCTGCTCTTCACTGTCCCCGTGCAGCCTATGCACAGGCACAACAGCACTGGGGATCTGTGCTTGCCCAGGATCGGTACACCTCACGGTGTTCGTTCTCGGCAGAGGCTCTTCCGAAAAGGCAAACGTCCGGCTCCTTGTGCCACAAGGAAGGTGCCAGCCCTGAAAGCTCGTGCTGCTCTTCACTGTCCCCGTGCAGCCTATGCACAGGCACAACAGCATACGGGATCTGTGCTTGCCCAGGATCGGTACACCTCACGGTGTTCGTTCTCTGCAGAGGCTCTTCCGAAAAGGCAAACGTCCGGCTCCTTGTCCCACAAGGAAGGTGCCAGCCCTGAAAGCTCGTGCTGCTCTTCACTGTCCCCGTGCAGCCTATGCACAGGCACAACAGCATTGGGGATCTGTGCCTGCCCAGGAACGGTACACCTCACGGTGTTCGTTCTCGGCATAGCATTTTTCTGAAAAGGCAAACGTCCGGCTCCTTGTCCCACAAGGAAGGTGCCAGCCCTGAAAGCTCTTGCTGCTCTTCACTATCCCCGTGCAGCCTATGCACAGGCACAACAGCATTGGGGATCTGTGCTTGCCCAGGATCGGTACACCTCTCGGTGTCCGTTCTCGGTATAGCATTTTTCTGAAAAGGCAAACGTCCGGCTCCTTGTGCCACAAGGAAGGTGCCAGCCCTGAAAGCTCTTGCTGCTCTTCACTGTCCCCGTGCAGCCTATGCACAGGCACAATAGCATTGGGGATCTGTGCTTGCCCAGGATCGGTACACCTCTCGGTGTCCGTTCTCGGTATAGCATTTTTCTGAAAAGGCAAACGTCCGGCTCCTAGTCCCACAAGGAAGGTGCCAGCCCTGAAAGCTCGTGCTGCTCTTCACTGTCCCCGTGCAGCCTATGCACAGGCACAACAGCATTGGGGATCTGTGCTTGCCCAGGATCGGTACACCTCACGGTGTTCATTGTCAGCAGAGCCTCTTTCCGAAAAGGCAAACGTCCGGCTCCTTGTCCCACAAGGAAGGTGCCAGCCCTGAAAGCTCGTGCTGCTCTTCACTGTCCCCGTGCAGCCTATGCACAGGCACAACAGCATTGGGGATCTGTGCTTGCCCAGGATCGGTACACCTCTCGGTGTCCGTTCTCGGTATAGCATTTTTCTGAAAAGGCAAACGTCCGGCTCCTTGTGCCACAAGGAAGGTGCCAGCCCTGAAAGCTCGTGCTGCTCTTCACTGTCCCCGTGCAGCCTATGCACAGGCACAACAGCACTGGGGATCTGTGCTTGCCCAGGATCGGTACACCTCACGGTGTTCGTTCTCGGCAGAGGCTCTTCCGAAAAGGCAAACGTCCGGCTCCTTGTGCCACAAGGAAGGTGCCAGCCCTGAAAGCTCGTGCTGCTCTTCACTGTCCCCGTGCAGCCTATGCACAGGCACAACAGCATACGGGATCTGTGCTTGCCCAGGATCGGTACACCTCACGGTGTTCGTTCTCTGCAGAGGCTCTTCCGAAAAGGCAAACGTCCGGCTCCTTGTCCCACAAGGAAGGTGCCAGCCCTGAAAGCTCGTGCTGCTCTTCACTGTCCCCGTGCAGCCTAAGCACAGGCACAACAGCACTGGGGATCTGTGCCTGCCCAGGAACGGTACACCTCACGGTGTTCGTTCTCGGCATAGCATTTTTCTGAAAAGGCAAACGTCCGGCTCCTTGTCCCACAAGGAAGGTGCCAGCCCTGAAAGCTCTTGCTGCTCTTCACTATCCCCGTGCAGCCTATGCACAGGCACAATAGCATACGGGATCTGTGCTTGCCCAGGATCGGTACACCTCACGGTGTTCGTTCTCTGCAGAGGCTCTTCCGAAAAGGCAAACGTCCGGCTCCTTGTCCCACAAGGAAGGTGCCAGCCCTGAAAGCTCGTGCTGCTCTTCACTATCCCCGTGCAGCCTATGCACAGGCACAACAGCATTGGGGATCTGTGCTTGCCCAGGATCGGTACACCTCTCGGTGTCCGTTCTCGGTATAGCATTTTTCTGAAAAGGCAAACGTCCGGCTCCTTGTCCCACAAGGAAGGTGCCAGCCCTGAAAGCTCGTGCTGCTCTTCACTGTCCCCGTGCAGCCTATGCACAGGCACAACAGCATTGGGGATCTGTGCTTGCCCAGGAACGGAACACCTCACGGTGTTCGTTCTCGGCAGAGGCTCTTCCGAAAAGGCAAACGTCCGGCTCCTTGTCCCACAAGGAAGGTGCCAGCCCTGAAAGCTCGTGCTGCTCTTCACTGTCCCCGTGCAGCCTATGCACAGGCACAACAGCATTGGGGATCTGTGCTTGCCCAGGATCGGTACACCTCTCGGTGTCCGTTCTCGGTATAGCATTTTTCTGAAAAGGCAAACGTCCGGCTCCTAGTCCCACAAGGAAGGTGCCAGCCCTGAAAGCTCGTGCTGCTCTTCACTGTCCCCGTGCAGCCTATGCACAGGCACAACAGCACTGGGGATCTGTGCTTGCCCAGGATCGGTACACCTCACGGTGTTCGTTCTAGGGAGAGCCTCTTTCCGAAAAGGCAAACGTCCGGCTCCTTGTGCCACAAGGAAGGTGCCAGCCCTGAAAGCTCTTGCTGCTCTTCACTGTCCCCGTTCAGCCTATGCACAGGCACAACAGCACTGGGGATCTGTGCCTGCCCAGGAACGGTACACCTCTCGGTGTCCGTTCTCGGTATAGCATTTTTCTGAAAAGGCAAACGTCCGGCTCCTAGTCCCACAAGGAAGGTGCCAGCCCTGAAAGCTCGTGCTGCTCTTCACTGTCCCCGTGCAGCCTATGCACAGGCACAACAGCACTGGGGATCTGTGCTTGCCCAGGATCGGTACACCTCATGGTGTTCATTGTCAGCAGAGCCTCTTTCCGAAAAGGCAAACGTCCGGCTCCTTGTCCCACAAGGAAGGTGCCAGCCCTGAAAGCTCGTGCTGCTCTTCACTGTCCCCGTGCAGCCTATGCACAGGCACAACAGCATTGGGGATCTGTGCTTGCCCAGGATCGGTACACCTCTCGGTGTCCGTTCTCGGTATAGCATTTTTCTGAAAAGGCAAACGTCCGGCACCTTGTGCCACAAGGAAGGTGCCAGCCCTGAAAGCTCGTGCTGCTCTTCACTGTCCCCGTGCAGCCTATGCTCAGGCACAACAGCATTGGGGATCTGTGCTTGCCCAGGTTCGGTACACCTCTCGGTGTCCGTTCTCGGTATAGAATTTTTCTGAAAAGGCAAACGTCCGGCTCCTTGTGCCACAAGGAAGGTGCCAGCCCTGAAAGCTCGTGCTGCTCTTCACTGTCCCCGTGCAGCCTATGCACAGGCACAACAGCATACGGGATCTGTGCTTGCCCAGGATCGGTACACCTCACGGTGTTCGTTCTCCGGAGAGCCTCTTTCCGAAAATGCAAACGTCCGGCTCCTTGTCCGACAAGGAAGGTGCCAGCCCTGAAAGCTCTTGCTGCTCTTCACTGTCCCCGTTCAGCCTATGCACAGGCACAACAGCACTGGGGATCTGTGCCTGCCCAGGAACGGTACACCTCTCGGTGTCCGTTCTCGGTATAGCATTTTTCTGAAAAGGCAAACGTCCGGCTCCTAGTCCCACAAGGAAGGTGCCAGCCCTGAAAGCTCGTGCTGCTCTTCACTGTCCCCGTGCAGCCTATGCACAGGCACAACAGCATTGGGGATCTGTGCTTGCCCAGGATCGGTACACCTCACGGTGTTCGTTGTCAGCAGAGCGTCTTTCCGAAAAGGCAAACGTCCGGCTCCTTGTGCCACAAGGAAGGTGCCAGCCCTGAAAGCTCGTGCTGCTCTTCACTGTCCCCGTGCAGCCTATGCACAGGCACAACAGCATTGGGGATCTGTGCTTGCCCAGGATCGGTACACCTCTCGGTGTCCGTTCTCGGTATAGCATTTTTCTGAAAAGGCAAACGTCCGGCTCCTAGTCCCACAAGGAAGGTGCCAGCCCTGAAAGCTCTTGCTGCTCTTCACTGTCCCCGTGCAGCCTATGCACAGGCACAACAGCATTGGGGATCTGTGCTTGCCCAGGAACGGAACACCTCACGGTGTTCGTTCTCGGCAGAGGCTCTTCCGAAAAGGCAAACGTCCGGCTCCTTGTCCCACAAGGAAGGTGCCAGCCCTGAAAGCTCGTGCTGCTCTTCACTGTCCCCGTGCAGCCTATGCACAGGCACAATAGCATTGGGGATCTGTGCTTGCCCAGGATCGGTACACCTCTCGGTGTCCGTTCTCGGTATAGCATTTTTCTGAAAAGGCAAACGTCCGGCTCCTAGTCCCACAAGGAAGGTGCCAGCCCTGAAAGCTCGTGCTGCTCTTCACTGTCCCCGTGCAGCCTATGCACAGGCACAACAGCACTGGGGATCTGTGCTTGCCCAGGATCGGTACACCTCACGGTGTTCGTTCTCCGGAGAGCCTCTTTCCGAAAATGCAAACGTCCGGCTCCTTGTCCGACAAGGAAGGTGCCAGCCCTGAAAGCTCTTGCTGCTCTTCACTGTCCCCGTGCAGCCTATGCACAGGCACAACAGCATTGGGGATCTGTGCTTGCCCAGGAACGGTACACCTCACGGTGTTCGTTCTCGGCAGAGGCTCTTCCGAAAATGCAAACGTCCGGCTCCTTGTCCGACAAGGAAGGTGCCAGCCCTGAAAGCTCTTGCTGCTCTTCACTGTCCCCGTTCAGCCTATGCACAGGCACAACAGCACTGGGGATCTGTGCCTGCCCAGGAACGGTACACCTCTCGGTGTCCGTTCTCGGTATAGCATTTTTCTGAAAAGGCAAACGTCCGGCTCCTAGTCCCACAAGGAAGGTGCCAGCCCTGAAAGCTCGTGCTGCTCTTCACTGTCCCCGTGCAGCCTATGCACAGGCACAACAGCATTGGGGATCTGTGCTTGCCCAGGATCGGTACACCTCACGGTGTTCGTTGTCAGCAGAGCGTCTTTCCGAAAAGGCAAACGTCCGGCTCCTTGTGCCACAAGGAAGGTGCCAGCCCTGAAAGCTCGTGCTGCTCTTCACTGTCCCCGTGCAGCCTATGCACAGGCACAACAGCATTGGGGATCTGTGCTTGCCCAGGATCGGTACACCTCTCGGTGTCCGTTCTCGGTATAGCATTTTTCTGAAAAGGCAAACGTCCGGCTCCTAGTCCCACAAGGAAGGTGCCAGCCCTGAAAGCTCTTGCTGCTCTTCACTGTCCCCGTGCAGCCTATGCACAGGCACAACAGCACTGGGGATCTGTGCTTGCCCAGGATCGGTACACCTCACGGTGTTCATTGTCAGCAGAGCCTCTTTCCGAAAAGGCAAACGTCCGGCTCCTTGTCCCACAAGGAAGGTGCCAGCCCTGAAAGCTCGTGCTGCTCTTCACTGTCCCCGTGCAGCCTATGCACAGGCACAACAGCATTGGGGATCTGTGCTTGCCCAGGATCGGTACACCTCTCGGTGTCCGTTCTCGGTATAGAATTTTTCTGAAAAGGCAAACGTCCGGCTCCTTGTGCCACAAGGAAGGTGCCAGCCCTGAAAGCTCGTGCTGCTCTTCACTGTCCCCGTGCAGCCTATGCACAGGCACAACAGCATTGGGGATCTGTGCTTGCCCAGGATCGGTACACCTCTCGGTGTCCGTTCTCGGTATAGCATTTTTCTGAAAAGGCAAACGTCCGGCTCCTAGTCCCACAAGGAAGGTGCCAGCCCTGAAAGCTCTTGCTTCTCTTCACTGTCCCCGTGCAGCCTATGCACAGGCACAACAGCATTGGGGATCTGTGCTTGCCCAGGAACGGAACACCTCACGGTGTTCGTTCTCGGCAGAGGCTCTTCCGAAAAGGCAAACGTCCGGCTCCTTGTCCCACAAGGAAGGTGCCAGCCCTGAAAGCTCGTGCTGCTCTTCACTGTCCCCGTGCAGCCTATGCACAGGCACAATAGCATTGGGGATCTGTGCTTGCCCAGGATCGGTACACCTCTCGGTGTCCGTTCTCGGTATAGCATTTTTCTGAAAAGGCAAACGTCCGGCTCCTAGTCCCACAAGGAAGGTGCCAGCCCTGAAAGCTCGTGCTGCTCTTCACTGTCCCCGTGCAGCCTATGCACAGGCACAACAGCACTGGGGATCTGTGCTTGCCCAGGATCGGTACACCTCACGGTGTTCGTTCTCCGGAGAGCCTCTTTCCGAAAATGCAAACGTCCGGCTCCTTGTCCGACAAGGAAGGTGCCAGCCCTGAAAGCTCGTGCTGCTCTTCACTGTCCCCGTGCAGCCTATGCACAGGCACAACAGCATTGGGGATCTGTGCTTGCCCAGGATCGGTACACCTCACGGTGTTCATTGTCAGCAGAGCCTCTTTCCGAAAAGGCAAACGTCCGGCTCCTTGTCCGACAAGGAAGGTGCCAGCCCTGAAAGCTCGTGCTGCTCTTCACTGTCCCCGTGCAGCCTATGCACAGGCACAACAGCTCTGGGGATCTGTGCCTTCCCAGGAACGGTACACCTCACGGTGTTCGTTCTCCGGAGAGCCTCTTTCCGAAAATGCAAACGTCCGGCTCCTTGTCCGACAAGGAAGGTGCCAGCCCTGAAAGCTCTTGCTGCTCTTCACTGTCCCCGTGCAGCCTATGCACAGGCACAACAGCATTGGGGATCTGTGCCTGCCCAGGAACGGTACACCTCTCGGTGTCCGTTCTCGGTATAGCATTTTTCTGAAAAGGCAAACGTCCGGCTCCTAGTCCCACAAGGAAGGTGCCAGCCCTGAAAGCTCGTGCTGCTCTTCACTGTCCCCGTGCAGCCTATGCACAGGCACAACAGCATTGGGGATCTGTGCTTGCCCAGGATCGGTACACCTCACGGTGTTCGTTGTCAGCAGAGCGTCTTTCCGAAAAGGAAACGTCCGGCTCCTTGTGCCACAAGGAAGGTGCCAGCCCTGAAAGCTCGTGCTGCTCTTCACTGTCCCCGTGCAGCCTATGCACAGGCACAACAGCATTGGGGATCTGTGCTTGCCCAGGATCGGTACACCTCTCGGTGTCCGTTCTCGGTATAGCATTTTTCTGAAAAGGCAAACGTCCGGCTCCTAGTCCCACAAGGAAGGTGCCAGCCCTGAAAGCTCTTGCTGCTCTTCACTGTCCCCGTGCAGCCTATGCACAGGCACAACAGCACTGGGGATCTGTGCTTGCCCAGGATCGGTACACCTCACGGTGTTCATTGTCAGCAGAGCGTCTTTCCGAAAAGGCAAACGTCCGGCTCCTTGTCCCACAAGGAAGGTGCCAGCCCTGAAAGCTCTTGCTGCTCTTCACTGTCCCCGTGCAGCCTATGCACAGGCACAACAGCATTGGGGATCTGTGCTTGCCCAGGATCGGTACACCTCTCGGTGTCCGTTCTCGGTATAGAATTTTTCTGAAAAGGCAAACGTCCGGCTCCTTGTGCCACAAGGAAGGTGCCAGCCCTGAAAGCTCGTGCTGCTCTTCACTGTCCCCGTGCAGCCTATGCACAGGCACAACAGCACTGGGGATCTGTGCCTGCCCAGGAACGGTACACCTCTCGGTGTCCGTTTTCGGCATAGCATTTTTCTGAAAAGGCAAACGTCCGGCTCCTTGTGCCACAAGGAAGGTGCCAGCCCTGAAAGCTCGTGCTGCTCTTCACTGTCCCCGTGCAGACTATGCACAGGCACAACAGCATTGGGGATCTGTGCTTGCCCAGGAACGGTACACCTCACGGTATTCGTTCTCGGCAGAGGCTCTTCCGAAAAGGCAAACGTCCGGCTCCTTGTCCCACAAGGAAGGTGCCAGCCCTGAAAGCTCTTGCTGCTCTTCACTGTCCCCGTGCAGCCTATGCACAGGCACAACAGCATTGGGGATCTGTGCTTGCCCAGGATCTGTACACCTCTCGGTGTACGTTTTCGGTATAGCATTTTTCTGAAAAGGCAAACGTCCGGCTCCTAGTCCCACAAGGAAGGTGCCAGCCCTGAAAGCTCGTGCTGCTCTTCACTGTCCCCGTGCAGCCTATGCACAGGCACAACAGCACTGGGGATCTGTGCTTGCCCAGGATCGGTACACCTCACGGTGTTCATTGTCAGCAGAGCCTCTTTCCGAAAAGGCAAACGTCCGGCTCCTTGTCCCACAAGGAAGGTGCCAGCCCTGAAAGCTCGTGCTGCTCTTCACTGTCCCCGTGCAGCCTATGCACAGGCACAACAGCTCTGGGGATCTGTGCCTTCCCAGGAACGGTACACCTCACGGTGTTCGTTCTCCGGAGAGCCTCTTTCTGAAAATGCAAACGTCCGGCTCCTTGTCCGACAAGGAAGGTGCCAGCCCTGAAAGCTCTTGCTGCTCTTCACTGTCCCCGTTCAGCCTATGCACAGGCACAACAGCACTGGGGATCTGTGCCTGCCCAGGAACGGTACACCTCTCGGTGTCCGTTCTCGGTATAGCATTTTTCTGAAAAGGCAAACGTCCGGCTCCTAGTCCCACAAGGAAGGTGCCAGCCCTGAAAGCTCGTGCTGCTCTTCACTGTCCCCGTGCAGCCTATGCACAGGCACAACAGCACTGGGGATCTGTGCTTGCCCAGGATCGGTACACCTCACGGTGTTCATTGTCAGCAGAGCCTTTTTCCGAAAAGGCAAACGTCCGGCTCCTTGTCCCACAAGGAAGGTGCCAGCCCTGAAAGCTCGTGCTGCTCTTCACTGTCCCCGTGCAGCCTATGCACAGGCACAACAGCATTGGGGATCTGTGCTTGCCCAGGATCGGTACACCTCTCGGTGTCCGTTCTCAGTATAGCATTTTTCTGAAAAGGCAAACGTCCGGCTCCTTGTGCCACAAGGAAGGTGCCAGCCCTGAAAGCTCGTGCTGCTCTTCACTGTCCCCGTGCAGCCTATGCACAGGCACAACAGCATACGGGATCTGTGCTTGCCCAGGATCGGTACACCTCACGGTGTTCGTTCTCTGCATAGGCTCTTCCGAAAAGGCAAACGTCCGGCTCCTTGTCCCACAAGGAAGGTGCCAGCCCTGAAAGCTCGTGCTGCTCTTCACTGTCCCCGTGCAGCCTATGCACAGGCACAACAGCATTGGGGATCTGTGCCTGCCCAGGAACGGTACACCTCACGGTGTTCGTTCTCGGCATAGCATTTTTCTGAAAAGGCAAACGTCCGGCTCCTTGTCCCACAAGGAAGGTGCCAGCCCTGAAAGCTCTTGCTGCTCTTCCCTATCCCCGTGCAGCCTATGCACAGGCACAACAGCATTGGGGATCTGTGCTTGCCCAGGATCGGTACACCTCTCGGTGTCCGTTCTCGGTATAGCATTTTTCTGAAAAGGCAAACGTCCGGCTCCTTGTGCCACAAGGAAGGTGCCAGCCCTGAAAGCTCTTGCTGCTCTTCACTGTCCCCGTGCAGCCTATGCACAGGCACAATAGCATTGGGGATCTGTGCTTGCCCAGGATCGGTACACCTCTCGGTGTCCGTTCTCGGTATAGCATTTTTCTGAAAAGGCAAACGTCCGGCTCCTAGTCCCACAAGGAAGGTGCCAGCCCTGAAAGCTCGTGCTGCTCTTCACTGTCCCCGTGCAGCCTATGCACAGGCACAACAGCATTGCGGATCTGTGCTTGCCCAGGATCGGTACACCTCACGGTGTTCATTGTCAGCAGAGCCTCTTTCCGAAAAGGCAAACGTCCGGCTCCTTGTCCCACAAGGAAGGTGCCAGCCCTGAAAGCTCGTGCTGCTCTTCACTGTCCCCGTGCAGCCTATGCACAGGCACAACAGCATTGGGGATCTGTGCTTGCCCAGGATCGGTACACCTCTCGGTGTCCGTTCTCGGTATAGCATTTTTCTGAAAAGGCAAACGTCCGGCTCCTTGTCCCACAAGGAAGGTGCCAGCCCTGAAAGCTCGTGCTGCTCTTCACTGTCCCCGTGCAGCCTATGCACAGGCACAACAGCATACGGGATCTGTGCTTGCCCAGGATCGGTACACCTCACGGTGTTCGTTCTCTGCAGAGGCTCTTCCGAAAAGGCAAACGTCCGGCTCCTTGTCCCACAAGGAAGGTGCCAGCCCTGAAAGCTCGTGCTGCTCTTCACTGTCCCCGTGCAGCCTAAGCACAGGCACAACAGCACTGGGGATCTGTGCCTGCCCAGGAACGGTACACCTTCACGGTGTTCGTTCTCGGCATAGCATTTTTCTGAAAAGGCAAACGTCCGGCTCCTTGTCCCACAAGGAAGGTGCCAGCCCTGAAAGCTCTTGCTGCTCTTCACTATCCCCGTGCAGCCTATGCACAGGCACAACAGCATTGGGGATCTGTGCTTGCCCAGGATCGGTACACCTCACGGTGTTCGTTCTCCGGAGAGCCTCTTTCCGAAAAGGCAAACGTCCGGCTCCTTGTGCCACAAGGAAGGTGCCAGCCCTGAAAGCTCTTGCTGCTCTTCACTGTCCCCGTTCAGCCTATGCACACGCACAACAGCACTGGGGATCTGTGCCTGCCCAGGAACGGTACACCTCTCGGTGTCCGTTCTCGGTATAGCATTTTTCTGAAAAGGCAAACGTCCGGCTCCTAGTCCCACAAGGAAGGTGCCAGCCCTGAAAGCTCGTGCTGCTCTTCACTGTCCCCGTGCAGCCTATGCACAGGCACAACAGCACTGGGGATCTGTGCTTGCCCAGGATCGGTACACCTCATGGTGTTCATTGTCAGCAGAGCCTCTTTCCGAAAAGGCAAACGTCCGGCTCCTTGTGCCACAAGGAAGGTGCCAGCCCTGAAAGCTCGTGCTGCTCTTCACTGTCCCCGTGCAGCCTATGCACAGGCACAACAGCATTGGGGATCTGTGCTTGCCCAGGATCGGTACACCTCTCGGTGTCCGTTCTCGGTATAGCATTTTTCTGAAAAGGCAAACGTCCGGCACCTTGTGCCACAAGGAAGGTGCCAGCCCTGAAAGCTCGTGCTGCTCTTCACTGTCCCCGTGCAGCCTATGCACAGGCACAACAGCACTGGGGATCTGTGCTTGCCCAGGATCGGTACACCTCACGGTGTTCGTTCTCGGCAGAGGCTCTTCCGAAAAGGCAAACGTCCGGCTCCTTGTGCCACAAGGAAGGTGCCAGCCCTGAAAGCTCGTGCTGCTCTTCACTGTCCCCGTGCAGCCTATGCACAGGCACAACAGCTCTGGGGATCTGTGCCTTCCCAGGAACGGTACACCTCACGGTGTTCGTTCTCCGGAGAGCCTCTTTCCGAAAATGCAAACGTCCGGCTCCTTGTCCGACAAGGAAGGTGCCAGCCCTGAAAGCTCTTGCTGCTCTTCACTGTCCCCGTTCAGCCTATGCACAGGCACAACAGCACTGGGGATCTGTGCCTGCCCAGGAACGGTACACCTCTCGGTGTCCGTTCTCGGTATAGCATTTTTCTGAAAAGGCAAACGTCCGGCTCCTAGTCCCACAAGGAAGGTGCCAGCCCTGAAAGCTCGTGCTGCTCTTCACTGTCCCCGTGCAGCCTATGCACAGGCACAACAGCATTGGGGATCTGTGCTTGCCCAGGATCGGTACACCTCACGGTGTTCGTTGTCAGCAGAGCGTCTTTCCGAAAAGGCAAACGTCCGGCTCCTTGTGCCACAAGGAAGGTGCCAGCCCTGAAAGCTCGTGCTGCTCTTCACTGTCCCCGTGCAGCCTATGCACAGGCACAACAGCATTGGGGATCTGTGCTTGCCCAGGATCGGTACACCTCTCGGTGTCCGTTCTCGGTATAGCATTTTTCTGAAAAGGCAAACGTCCGGCTCCTAGTCCCACAAGGAAGGTGCCAGCCCTGAAAGCTCTTGCTGCTCTTCACTGTCCCCGTGCAGCCTATGCACAGGCACAACAGCACTGGGGATCTGTGCTTGCCCAGGATCGGTACACCTCACGGTGTTCATTGTCAGCAGAGCGTCTTTCCGAAAAGGCAAACGTCCGGCTCCTTGTCCCACAAGGAAGGTGCCAGCCCTGAAAGCTCGTGCTGCTCTTCACTGTCCCCGTGCAGCCTATGCACAGGCACAACAGCATTGGGGATCTGTGCTTGCCCAGGATCGGTACACCTCTCGGTGTCCGTTCTCGGTATAGCATTTTTCTGAAAAGGCAAACGTCCGGCTCCTTGTGCCACAAGGAAGGTGCCAGCCCTGAAAGCTCGTGCTGCTCTTCACTGTCCCCGTGCAGCCTATGCACAGGCACAACAGCATACGGGATCTGTGCTTGCCCAGGATCGGTACACCTCACGGTGTTCGTTCTCTGCAGAGGCTCTTCCGAAAAGGCAAACGTCCGGCTCCTTGTCCCACAAGGAAGGTGCCAGCCCTGAAAGCTCGTGCTGCTCTTCACTGTCCCCGTGCAGCCTAAGCACAGGCACAACAGCATTGGGGATCTGTGCCTGCCCAGGAACGGTACACCTTCACGGTGTTCGTTCTCGGCATAGCATTTTTCTGAAAAGGCAAACGTCCGGCTCCTTGTCCCACAAGGAAGGTGCCAGCCCTGAAAGCTCTTGCTGCTCTTCACTATCCCCGTGCAGCCTATGCACAGGCACAACAGCATTGGGGATCTGTGCTTGCCCAGGATCGGTACACCTCACGGTGTTCGTTCTCCGGAGAGCCTCTTTCCGAAAAGGCAAACGTCCGGCTCCTTGTGCCACAAGGAAGGTGCCAGCCCTGAAAGCTCTTGCTGCTCTTCACTGTCCCCGTTCAGCCTATGCACAGGCACAACAGCACTGGGGATCTGTGCCTGCCCAGGAACGGTACACCTCTCGGTGTCCGTTCTCGGTATAGCATTTTTCTGAAAAGGCAAACGTCCGGCTCCTAGTCCCACAAGGAAGGTGCCAGCCCTGAAAGCTCGTGCTGCTCTTCACTGTCCCCGTGCAGCCTATGCACAGGCACAACAGCACTGGGGATCTGTGCTTGCCCAGGATCGGTACACCTCATGGTGTTCATTGTCAGCAGAGCCTCTTTCCGAAAAGGCAAACGTCCGGCTCCTTGTGCCACAAGGAAGGTGCCAGCCCTGAAAGCTCGTGCTGCTCTTCACTGTCCCCGTGCAGCCTATGCACAGGCACAACAGCATTGGGGATCTGTGCTTGCCCAGGATCGGTACACCTCTCGGTGTCCGTTCTCGGTATAGCATTTTTCTGAAAAGGCAAACGTCCGGCACCTTGTGCCACAAGGAAGGTGCCAGCCCTGAAAGCTCGTGCTGCTCTTCACTGTCCCCGTGCAGCCTATGCACAGGCACAACAGCACTGGGGATCTGTGCTTGCCCAGGATCGGTACACCTCACGGTGTTCATTGTCAGCAGAGCCTTTTTCCGAAAAGGCAAACGTCCGGCTCCTTGTCCCACAAGGAAGGTGCCAGCCCTGAAAGCTCGTGCTGCTCTTCACTGTCCCCGTGCAGCCTATGCACAGGCACAACAGCATTGGGGATCTGTGCCTGCCCAGGAACGGTACACCTCACGGTGTTCGTTCTCGGCATAGCATTTTTCTGAAAAGGCAAACGTCCGGCTCCTTGTCCCACAAGGAAGGTGCCAGCCCTGAAAGCTCTTGCTGCTCTTCCCTATCCCCGTGCAGCCTATGCACAGGCACAACAGCATTGGGGATCTGTGCTTGCCCAGGATCGGTACACCTCTCGGTGTCCGTTCTCGGTATAGCATTTTTCTGAAAAGGCAAACGTCCGGCTCCTTGTGCCACAAGGAAGGTGCCAGCCCTGAAAGCTCTTGCTGCTCTTCACTGTCCCCGTGCAGCCTATGCACAGGCACAATAGCATTGGGGATCTGTGCTTGCCCAGGATCGGTACACCTCTCGGTGTCCGTTCTCGGTATAGCATTTTTCTGAAAAGGCAAACGTCCGGCTCCTAGTCCCACAAGGAAGGTGCCAGCCCTGAAAGCTCGTGCTGCTCTTCACTGTCCCCGTGCAGCCTATGCACAGGCACAACAGCATTGGGGATCTGTGCTTGCCCAGGATCGGTACACCTCACGGTGTTCATTGTCAGCAGAGCCTCTTTCCGAAAAGGCAAACGTCCGGCTCCTTGTCCCACAAGGAAGGTGCCAGCCCTGAAAGCTCGTGCTGCTCTTCACTGTCCCCGTGCAGCCTATGCACAGGCACAACAGCATTGGGGATCTGTGCTTGCCCAGGATCGGTACACCTCTCGGTGTCCGTTCTCGGTATAGCATTTTTCTGAAAAGGCAAACGTCCGGCTCCTTGTCCCACAAGGAAGGTGCCAGCCCTGAAAGCTCGTGCTGCTCTTCACTGTCCCCGTGCAGCCTATGCACAGGCACAACAGCATACGGGATCTGTGCTTGCCCAGGATCGGTACACCTCACGGTGTTCGGTCTCTGCAGAGGCTCTTCCGAAAAGGCAAACGTCCGGCTCCTTGTCCCACAAGGAAGGTGCCAGCCCTGAAAGCTCGTGCTGCTCTTCACTGTCCCCGTGCAGCCTAAGCACAGGCACAACAGCACTGGGGATCTGTGCCTGCCCAGGAACGGTACACCTTCACGGTGTTCGTTCTCGGCATAGCATTTTTCTGAAAAGGCAAACGTCCGGCTCCTTGTCCCACAAGGAAGGTGCCAGCCCTGAAAGCTCTTGCTGCTCTTCACTATCCCCGTGCAGCCTATGCACAGGCACAACAGCATTGGGGATCTGTGCTTGCCCAGGATCGGTACACCTCACGGTGTTCGTTCTCCGGAGAGCCTCTTTCCGAAAAGGCAAACGTCCGGCTCCTTGTGCCACAAGGAAGGTGCCAGCCCTGAAAGCTCTTGCTGCTCTTCACTGTCCCCGTTCAGCCTATGCACACGCACAACAGCACTGGGGATCTGTGCCTGCCCAGGAACGGTACACCTCTCGGTGTCCGTTCTCGGTATAGCATTTTTCTGAAAAGGCAAACGTCCGGCTCCTAGTCCCACAAGGAAGGTGCCAGCCCTGAAAGCTCGTGCTGCTCTTCACTGTCCCCGTGCAGCCTATGCACAGGCACAACAGCACTGGGGATCTGTGCTTGCCCAGGATCGGTACACCTCATGGTGTTCATTGTCAGCAGAGCCTCTTTCCGAAAAGGCAAACGTCCGGCTCCTTGTGCCACAAGGAAGGTGCCAGCCCTGAAAGCTCGTGCTGCTCTTCACTGTCCCCGTGCAGCCTATGCACAGGCACAACAGCATTGGGGATCTGTGCTTGCCCAGGATCGGTACACCTCTCGGTGTCCGTTCTCGGTATAGCATTTTTCTGAAAAGGCAAACGTCCGGCACCTTGTGCCACAAGGAAGGTGCCAGCCCTGAAAGCTCGTGCTGCTCTTCACTGTCCCCGTGCAGCCTATGCACAGGCACAACAGCTCTGGGGATCTGTGCCTTCCCAGGAACGGTACACCTCACGGTGTTCGTTCTCCGGAGAGCCTCTTTCCGAAAATGCAAACGTCCGGCTCCTTGTCCGACAAGGAAGGTGCCAGCCCTGAAAGCTCTTGCTGCTCTTCACTGTCCCCGTTCAGCCTATGCACAGGCACAACAGCACTGGGGATCTGTGCCTGCCCAGGAACGGTACACCTCTCGGTGTCCGTTCTCGGTATAGCATTTTTCTGAAAAGGCAAACGTCCGGCTCCTAGTCCCACAAGGAAGGTGCCAGCCCTGAAAGCTCGTGCTGCTCTTCACTGTCCCCGTGCAGCCTATGCACAGGCACAACAGCATTGGGGATCTGTGCTTGCCCAGGATCGGTACACCTCACGGTGTTCGTTGTCAGCAGAGCGTCTTTCCGAAAAGGCAAACGTCCGGCTCCTTGTGCCACAAGGAAGGTGCCAGCCCTGAAAGCTCGTGCTGCTCTTCACTGTCCCCGTGCAGCCTATGCACAGGCACAACAGCATTGGGGATCTGTGCTTGCCCAGGATCGGTACACCTCTCGGTGTCCGTTCTCGGTATAGCATTTTTCTGAAAAGGCAAACGTCCGGCTCCTAGTCCCACAAGGAAGGTGCCAGCCCTGAAAGCTCTTGCTGCTCTTCACTGTCCCCGTGCAGCCTATGCACAGGCACAACAGCACTGGGGATCTGTGCTTGCCCAGGATCGGTACACCTCACGGTGTTCGTTGTCAGCAGAGCGTCTTTCCGAAAAGGCAAACGTCCGGCTCCTTGTCCCACAAGGAAGGTGCCAGCCCTGAAAGCTCGTGCTGCTCTTCACTGTCCCCGTGCAGCCTATGCACAGGCACAACAGCATTGGGGATCTGTGCTTGCCCAGGATCGGTACACCTCTCGGTGTCCGTTCTCGGTATAGAATTTTTCTGAAAAGGCAAACGTCCGGCTCCTTGTGCCACAAGGAAGGTGCCAGCCCTGAAAGCTCGTGCTGCTCTTCACTGTCCCCGTGCAGCCTATGCACAGGCACAACAGCACTGGGGATCTGTGCCTGCCCAGGAACGGTACACCTCTCGGTGTCCGTTTTCGGCATAGCATTTTTCTGAAAAGGCAAACGTCCGGCTCCTTGTGCCACAAGGAAGGTGCCAGCCCTGAAAGCTCGTGCTGCTCTTCACTGTCCCCGTGCAGACTATGCACAGGCACAACAGCATTGGGGATCTGTGCTTGCCCAGGAAAGGTACACCTCACGGTATTCGTTCTCGGCAGAGGCTCTTCCGAAAAGGCAAACGTCCGGCTCCTTGTCCCACAAGGAAGGTGCCAGCCCTGAAAGCTCTTGCTGCTCTTCACTGTCCCCGTGCAGCCTATGCACAGGCACAACAGCATTGGGGATCTGTGCTTGCCCAGGATCTGTACACCTCTCGGTGTACGTTTTCGGTATAGCATTTTTCTGAAAAGGCAAACGTCCGGCTCCTAGTCCCACAAGGAAGGTGCCAGCCCTGAAAGCTCGTGCTGCTCTTCACTGTCCCCGTGCAGCCTATGCACAGGCACAACAGCACTGGGGATCTGTGCTTGCCCAGGATCGGTACACCTCACGGTGTTCATTGTCAGCAGAGCCTCTTTCCGAAAAGGCAAACGTCCGGCTCCTTGTCCCACAAGGAAGGTGCCAGCCCTGAAAGCTCGTGCTGCTCTTCACTGTCCCCGTGCAGCCTATGCACAGGCACAACAGCTCTGGGGATCTGTGCCTTCCCAGGAACGGTACACCTCACGGTGTTCGTTCTCCGGAGAGCCTCTTTCTGAAAATGCAAACGTCCGGCTCCTTGTCCGACAAGGAAGGTGCCAGCCCTGAAAGCTCTTGCTGCTCTTCACTGTCCCCGTTCAGCCTATGCACAGGCACAACAGCACTGGGGATCTGTGCCTGCCCAGGAACGGTACACCTCTCGGTGTCCGTTCTCGGTATAGCATTTTTCTGAAAAGGCAAACGTCCGGCTCCTAGTCCCACAAGGAAGGTGCCAGCCCTGAAAGCTCGTGCTGCTCTTCACTGTCCCCGTGCAGCCTATGCACAGGCACAACAGCACTGGGGATCTGTGCTTGCCCAGGATCGGTACACCTCACGGTGTTCATTGTCAGCAGAGCCTTTTTCCGAAAAGGCAAACGTCCGGCTCCTTGTCCCACAAGGAAGGTGCCAGCCCTGAAAGCTCGTGCTGCTCTTCACTGTCCCCGTGCAGCCTATGCACAGGCACAACAGCATTGGGGATCTGTGCTTGCCCAGGATCGGTACACCTCTCGGTGTCCGTTCTCGGTATAGCATTTTTCTGAAAAGGCAAACGTCCGGCTCCTTGTGCCACAAGGAAGGTGCCAGCCCTGAAAGCTCGTGCTGCTCTTCACTGTCCCCGTGCAGCCTATGCACAGGCACAACAGCATACGGGATCTGTGCTTGCCCAGGATCGGTACACCTCACGGTGTTCGTTCTCTGCAGAGGCTCTTCCGAAAAGGCAAACGTCCGGCTCCTTGTCCCACAAGGAAGGTGCCAGCCCTGAAAGCTCGTGCTGCTCTTCACTGTCCCCGTGCAGCCTATGCACAGGCACAACAGCATTGGGGATCTGTGCCTGCCCAGGAACGGTACACCTCACGGTGTTCGTTCTCGGCATAGCATTTTTCTGAAAAGGCAAACGTCCGGCTCCTTGTCCCACAAGGAAGGTGCCAGCCCTGAAAGCTCTTGCTGCTCTTCACTATCCCCGTGCAGCCTATGCACAGGCACAACAGCATTGGGGATCTGTGCTTGCCCAGGATCGGTACACCTCTCGGTGTCCGTTCTCGGTATAGCATTTTTCTGAAAAGGCAAACGTCCGGCTCCTTGTGCCACAAGGAAGGTGCCAGCCCTGAAAGCTCTTGCTGCTCTTCACTGTCCCCGTGCAGCCTATGCACAGGCACAATAGCATTGGGGATCTGTGCTTGCCCAGGATCGGTACACCTCTCGGTGTCCGTTCTCGGTATAGCATTTTTCTGAAAAGGCAAACGTCCGGCTCCTAGTCCCACAAGGAAGGTGCCAGCCCTGAAAGCTCGTGCTGCTCTTCACTGTCCCCGTGCAGCCTATGCACAGGCACAACAGCATTGGGGATCTGTGCTTGCCCAGGATCGGTACACCTCACGGTGTTCATTGTCAGCAGAGCCTCTTTCCGAAAAGGCAAACGTCCGGCTCCTTGTCCCACAAGGAAGGTGCCAGCCCTGAAAGCTCGTGCTGCTCTTCACTGTCCCCGTGCAGCCTAAGCACAGGCACAACAGCACTGGGGATCTGTGCCTGCCCAGGAACGGTACACCTTCACGGTGTTCGTTCTCGGCATAGCATTTTTCTGAAAAGGCAAACGTCCGGCTCCTTGTCCCACAAGGAAGGTGCCAGCCCTGAAAGCTCTTGCTGCTCTTCACTATCCCCGTGCAGCCTATGCACAGGCACAACAGCATTGGGGATCTGTGCTTGCCCAGGATCGGTACACCTCACGGTGTTCGTTCTCCGGAGAGCCTCTTTCCGAAAAGGCAAACGTCCGGCTCCTTGTGCCACAAGGAAGGTGCCAGCCCTGAAAGCTCTTGCTGCTCTTCACTGTCCCCGTTCAGCCTATGCACACGCACAACAGCACTGGGGATCTGTGCCTGCCCAGGAACGGTACACCTCTCGGTGTCCGTTCTCGGTATAGCATTTTTCTGAAAAGGCAAACGTCCGGCTCCTAGTCCCACAAGGAAGGTGCCAGCCCTGAAAGCTCGTGCTGCTCTTCACTGTCCCCGTGCAGCCTATGCACAGGCACAACAGCACTGGGGATCTGTGCTTGCCCAGGATCGGTACACCTCATGGTGTTCATTGTCAGCAGAGCCTCTTTCCGAAAAGGCAAACGTCCGGCTCCTTGTGCCACAAGGAAGGTGCCAGCCCTGAAAGCTCGTGCTGCTCTTCACTGTCCCCGTTCAGCCTATGCACAGGCACAACAGCATTGGGGATCTGTGCTTGCCCAGGATCGGTACACCTCTCGGTGTCCGTTCTCGGTATAGCATTTTTCTGAAAAGGCAAACGTCCGGCACCTTGTGCCACAAGGAAGGTGCCAGCCCTGAAAGCTCGTGCTGCTCTTCACTGTCCCCGTGCAGCCTATGCACAGGCACAACAGCACTGGGGATCTGTGCTTGCCCAGGATCGGTACACCTCACGGTGTTCGTTCTCGGCAGAGGCTCTTCCGAAAAGGCAAACGTCCGGCTCCTTGTGCCACAAGGAAGGTGCCAGCCCTGAAAGCTCGTGCTGCTCTTCACTGTCCCCGTGCAGCCTATGCACAGGCACAACAGCATACGGGATCTGTGCTTGCCCAGGATCGGTACACCTCACGGTGTTCGTTCTCCGGAGAGCCTCTTTCCGAAAATGCAAACGTCCGGCTCCTTGTCCGACAAGGAAGGTGCCAGCCCTGAAAGCTCTTGCTGCTCTTCACTGTCCCCGTTCAGCCTATGCACAGGCACAACAGCACTGGGGATCTGTGCCTGCCCAGGAACGGTACACCTCTCGGTGTCCGTTCTCGGTATAGCATTTTTCTGAAAAGGCAAACGTCCGGCTCCTAGTCCCACAAGGAAGGTGCCAGCCCTGAAAGCTCGTGCTGCTCTTCACTGTCCCCGTGCAGCCTATGCACAGGCACAACAGCATTGGGGATCTGTGCTTGCCCAGGATCGGTACACCTCACGGTGTTCGTTGTCAGCAGAGCGTCTTTCCGAAAAGGCAAACGTCCGGCTCCTTGTGCCACAAGGAAGGTGCCAGCCCTGAAAGCTCGTGCTGCTCTTCACTGTCCCCGTGCAGCCTATGCACAGGCACAACAGCATTGGGGATCTGTGCTTGCCCAGGATCGGTACACCTCTCGGTGTCCGTTCTCGGTATAGCATTTTTCTGAAAAGGCAAACGTCCGGCTCCTAGTCCCACAAGGAAGGTGCCAGCCCTGAAAGCTCGTGCTGCTCTTCACTGTCCCCGTGCAGCCTATGCACAGGCACAACAGCATTGGGGATCTGTGCTTGCCCAGGAACGGAACACCTCACGGTGTTCGTTCTCGGCAGAGGCTCTTCCGAAAAGGCAAACGTCCGGCTCCTTGTCCCACAAGGAAGGTGCCAGCCCTGAAAGCTCTTGCTGCTCTTCACTGTCCCCGTGCAGCCTATGCACAGGCACAATAGCATTGGGGATCTGTGCTTGCCCAGGATCGGTACACCTCTCGGTGTCCGTTCTCGGTATAGCATTTTTCTGAAAAGGCAAACGTCCGGCTCCTAGTCCCACAAGGAAGGTGCCAGCCCTGAAAGCTCGTGCTGCTCTTCACTGTCCCCGTGCAGCCTATGCACAGGCACAACAGCACTGGGGATCTGTGCTTGCCCAGGATCGGTACACCTCACGGTGTTCGTTCTCCGGAGAGCCTCTTTCCGAAAATGCAAACGTCCGGCTCCTTGTCCGACAAGGAAGGTGCCAGCCCTGAAAGCTCGTGCTGCTCTTCACTGTCCCCGTGCAGCCTATGCACAGGCACAACAGCATTGGGGATCTGTGCTTGCCCAGGATCGGTACACCTCACGGTGTTCATTGTCAGCAGAGCCTCTTTCCGAAAAGGCAAACGTCCGGCTCCTTGTCCGACAAGGAAGGTGCCAGCCCTGAAAGCTCGTGCTGCTCTTCACTGTCCCCGTGCAGCCTATGCACAGGCACAACAGCTCTGGGGATCTGTGCCTTCCCAGGATCGGTACACCTCACGGTGTTCGTACTCCGGAGAGCCCCTTTCCGAAAATGCAAACGTCCGGCTCCTTGTCCGACAAGGAAGGTGCCAGCCCTGAAAGCTCTTGCTGCTCTTCACTGTCCCCGTTCAGCCTATGCACAGGCACAACAGCACTGGGGATCTGTGCCTGCCCAGGAACGGTACACCTCTCGGTGTCCGTTCTCGGTATAGCATTTTTCTGAAAAGGCAAACGTCCGGCTCCTAGTCCCACAAGGAAGGTGCCAGCCCTGAAAGCTCGTGCTGCTCTTCACTGTCCCCGTGCAGCCTATGCACAGGCACAACAGCATTGGGGATCTGTGCTTGCCCAGGATCGGTACACCTCACGGTGTTCGTTCTCCGGAGAGCGTCTTTCCGAAAAGGCAAACGTCCGGCTCCTTGTGCCACAAGGAAGGTGCCAGCCCTGAAAGCTCGTGCTGCTCTTCACTGTCCCCGTGCAGCCTATGCACAGGCACAACAGCATTGGGGATCTGTGCTTGCCCAGGATCGGTACACCTCTCGGTGTCCGTTCTCGGTATAGCATTTTTCTGAAAAGGCAAACGTCCGGCTCCTAGTCCCACAAGGAAGGTGCCAGCCCTGAAAGCTCTTGCTGCTCTTCACTGTCCCCGTGCAGCCTATGCACAGGCACAACAGCACTGGGGATCTGTGCTTGCCCAGGATCGGTACACCTCACGGTGTTCATTGTCAGCAGAGCCTCTTTCCGAAAAGGCAAACGTCCGGCTCCTTGTCCCACAAGGAAGGTGCCAGCCCTGAAAGCTCGTGCTGCTCTTCACTGTCCCCGTGCAGCCTATGCACAGGCACAACAGCATTGGGGATCTGTGCTTGCCCAGGATCGGTACACCTCTCGGTGTCCGTTCTCGGTATAGAATTTTTCTGAAAAGGCAAACGTCCGGCTCCTTGTCCCACAAGGAAGGTGCCAGCCCTGAAAGCTCGTGCTGCTCTTCACTGTCCCCGTGCAGCCTATGCACAGGCACAACAGCACTGGGGATCTGTGCCTGCCCAGGAACGGTACACCTCTCGGTGTCCGTTTTCGGCATAGCATTTTTCTGAAAAGGCAAACGTCCGGCTCCTTGTCCCACAAGGAAGGTGCCAGCCCTGAAAGCTCGTGCTGCTCTTCACTGTCCCCGTGCAGCCTATGCACAGGCACAACAGCATTGGGGATCTGTGCTTGCCCAGGAACGGTACAACTCACGGTATTCGTTCTCGGCAGAGGCTCTTCCGAAAATGCAAACGTCCGGCTCCTTGTGCCACAAGGAAGGTGCCAGCCCTGAAAGCTCGTGCTGCTCTTCACTGTCCCCGTGCAGCCTATGCACAGGCACAACAGCATTGGGGATCTGTGCTTGCCCAGGATCTGTACACCTCTCGGTGTCCGTTTTCGGTATAGCATTTTTCTGAAAAGGCAAACGTCCGGCTCCTAGTCCCACAAGGAAGGTGCCAGCCCTGAAAGCTCGTGCTGCTCTTCACTGTCCCCGTGCAGCCTATGCACAGGCACAACAGCACTGGGGATCTGTGCTTGCCCAGGATCGGTAC
This sequence comes from Buteo buteo, assembly GCF_964188355.1. Taxonomy (NCBI): domain Eukaryota; kingdom Metazoa; phylum Chordata; class Aves; order Accipitriformes; family Accipitridae; genus Buteo; species Buteo buteo. Next base: position 143,625 of record NW_027439306.1, read on the forward strand.
ACCTCACGGTGTTCATTGTCAGCAGAGCCTCTTTCCGAAAAGGCAAACGTCCGGCTCCTTGTCCCACAAGGAAGGTGCCAGCCCTGAAAGCTCGTGCTGCTCTTCACTGTCCCCGTGCAGCCTATGCACAGGCACAACAGCTCTGGGGATCTGTGCCTTCCCAGGAACGGTACACCTCACGGTGTTCGTTCTCCGGAGAGCCTCTTTCTGAAAATGCAATCGTCCGGCTCCTTGTCCGACAAGGAAGGTGCCAGCCCTGAAAGCTCTTGCTGCTCTTCACTGTCCCCGTTCAGCCTATGCACAGGCACAACAGCACTGGGGATCTGTGCCTGCCCAGGAACGGTACACCTCTCGGTGTCCGTTCTCGGTATAGCATTTTTCTGAAAAGGCAAACGTCCGGCTCCTAGTCCCACAAGGAAGGTGCCAGCCCTGAAAGCTCGTGCTGCTCTTCACTGTCCCCGTGCAGCCTATGCACAGGCACAACAGCACTGGGGATCTGTGCTTGCCCAGGATCGGTACACCTCACGGTGTTCATTGTCAGCAGAGCCTTTTTCCGAAAAGGCAAACGTCCGGCTCCTTGTCCCACAAGGAAGGTGCCAGCCCTGAAAGCTCGTGCTGCTCTTCACTGTCCCCGTGCAGCCTATGCACAGGCACAACAGCATTGGGGATCTGTGCTTGCCCAGGATCGGTACACCTCTCGGTGTCCGTTCTCGGTATAGCATTTTTCTGAAAAGGCAAACGTCCGGCTCCTTGTGCCACAAGGAAGGTGCCAGCCCTGAAAGCTCGTGCTGCTCTTCACTGTCCCCGTGCAGCCTATGCACAGGCACAACAGCACTGGGGATCTGTGCTTGCCCAGGATCGGTACACCTCACGGTGTTCGTTGTCAGCAGAGCGTCTTTCCGAAAAGGCAAACGTCCGGCTCCTTGTGCCACAAGGAAGGTGCCAGCCCTGAAAGCTCGTGCTGCTCTTCACTGTCCCCGTGCAGCCTATGCACAGGCACAACAGCATTGGGGATCTGTGCTTGCCCAGGATCGGTACACCTCTCGGTGTCCGTTCTCGGTATAGCATTTTTCTGAAAAGGCAAACGTCCGGCTCCTAGTCCCACAAGGAAGGTGCCAGCCCTGAAAGCTCTTGCTGCTCTTCACTGTCCCCGTGCAGCCTATGCACAGGCACAACAGCACTGGGGATCTGTGCTTGCCCAGGATCGGTACACCTCACGGTGTTCATTGTCAGCAGAGCCTCTTTCCGAAAAGGCAAACGTCCGGCTCCTTGTCCCACAAGGAAGGTGCCAGCCCTGAAAGCTCGTGCTGCTCTTCACTGTCCCCGTGCAGCCTATGCACAGGCACAACAGCATTGGGGATCTGTGCTTGCCCAGGATCGGTACACCTCTCGGTGTCCGTTCTCGGTATAGCATTTTTCTGAAAAGGCAAACGTCCGGCTCCTTGTCCCACAAGGAAGGTGCCAGCCCTGAAAGCTCGTGCTGCTCTTCACTGTCCCCGTGCAGCCTATGCACAGGCACAACAGCACTGGGGATCTGTGCCTGCCCAGGAACGGTACACCTCTCGGTGTCCGTTTTCGGCATAGCATTTTTCTGAAAAGGCAAACGTCCGGCTCCTTGTGCCACAAGGAAGGTGCCAGCCCTGAAAGCTCGTGCTGCTCTTCACTGTCCCCGTGCAGCCTATGCACAGGCACAACAGCATTGGGGATCTGTGCTTGCCCAGGAACGGTACACCTCACGGTATTCGTTCTCGGCAGAGGCTCTTCCGAAAATGCAAACGTCCGGATCCTTGTCCCACAAGGAAGGTGCCAGCCCTGAAAGCTCGTGCTGCTCTTCACTGTCCCCGTGCAGCCTATGCACAGGCACAACAGCATTGGGGATCTGTGCTTGCCCAGGATCTGTACACCTCTCGGTGTCCGTTTTCGGTATAGCATTTTTCTGAAAAGGCAAACGTCCGGCTCCTAGTCCCACAAGGAAGGTGCCAGCCCTGAAAGCTCGTGCTGCTCTTCACTGTCCCCGTGCAGCCTATGCACAGGCACAACAGCACTGGGGATCTGTGCTTGCCCAGGATCGGTACACCTCACGGTGTTCATTGTCAGCAGAGCCTCTTTCCGAAAAGGCAAACGTCCGGCTCCTTGTCCCACAAGGAAGGTGCCAGCCCTGAAAGCTCGTGCTGCTCTTCACTGTCCCCGTGCAGCCTATGCACAGGCACAACAGCTCTGGGGATCTGTGCCTTCCCAGGAACGGTACACCTCACGGTGTTCGTTCTCCGGAGAGCCTCTTTCTGAAAATGCAATCGTCCGGCTCCTTGTCCCACAAGGAAGGTGCCAGCCCTGAAAGCTCTTGCTGCTCTTCACTGTCCCCGTTCAGCCTATGCACAGGCACAACAGCACTGGGGATCTGTGCCTGCCCAGGAACGGTACACCTCTCGGTGTCCGTTCTCGGTATAGCATTTTTCTGAAAAGGCAAACGTCCGGCTCCTAGTCCCACAAGGAAGGTGCCAGCCCTGAAAGCTCGTGCTGCTCTTCACTGTCCCCGTGCAGCCTATGCACAGGCACAACAGCACTGGGGATCTGTGCTTGCCCAGGATCGGTACACCTCACGGTGTTCATTGTCAGCAGAGCCTTTTTCCGAAAAGGCAAACGTCCGGCTCCTTGTCCCACAAGGAAGGTGCCAGCCCTGAAAGCTCGTGCTGCTCTTCACTGTCCCCGTGCAGCCTATGCACAGGCACAACAGCATTGGGGATCTGTGCTTGCCCAGGATCGGTACACCTCTCGGTGTCCGTTCTCGGTATAGCATTTTTCTGAAAAGGCAAACGTCCGGCTCCTTGTGCCACAAGGAAGGTGACAGCCCTGAAAGCTCGTGCTGCTCTTCACTGTCCCCGTGCAGCCTATGCACAGGCACAACAGCACTGGGGATCTGTGCTTGCCCAGGATCGGTACACCTCACGGTGTTCGTTCTCGGCAGAGGCTCTTCCGAAAAGGCAAACGTCCGGCTCCTTGTGCCACAAGGAAGGTGCCAGCCCTGAAAGCTCGTGCTGCTCTTCACTCTCCCCGTGCAGCCTATGCACAGGCACAACAGCATACGGGATCTGTGCTTGCCCAGGATCGGTACAACTCACGGTGTTCGTTCTCTGCAGAGGCTCTTCCGAAAAGGCAAACGTCCGGCTCCTTGTGCCACAAGGAAGGTGCCAGCCCTGAAAGCTCGTGCTGCTCTTCACTGTCCCCGTGCAGCCTATGCACAGGCACAACAGCATTGGGGATCTGTGCCTGCCCAGGAACGGTACACCTCACGGTGTTCGTTCTCGGCATAGCATTTTTCTGAAAAGGCAAACGTCCGGCTCCTTGTCCCACAAGGAAGGTGCCAGCCCTGAAAGCTCTTCCTGCTCTTCACTATCCCCGTGCAGCCTATGCACAGGCACAACAGCATTGGGGATCTGTGCTTGCCCAGGATCGGTACACCTCTCGGTGTCCGTTCTCGGTATAGCATTTTTCTGAAAAGGCAAACGTCCGGCTCCTTGTGCCACAAGGAAGGTGCCAGCCCTGAAAGCTCTTGCTGCTCTTCACTGTCCCCGTGCAGCCTATGCACAGGCACAATAGCATTGGGGATCTGTGCTTGCCCAGGATCGGTACACCTCTCGGTGTCCGTTCTCGGTATAGCATTTTTCTGAAAAGGCAAACGTCCGGCTCCTAGTCCCACAAGGAAGGTGCCAGCCCTGAAAGCTCGTGCTGCTCTTCACTGTCCCCGTGCAGCCTATGCACAGGCACAACAGCACTGGGGATCTGTGCTTGCCCAGGATCGGTACACCTCACGGTGTTCGTTCTCCGGAGAGCCTCTTTCCGAAAATGCAAACGTCCGGCTCCTTGTCCGACAAGGAAGGTGCCAGCCCTGAAAGCTCTTGCTGCTCTTCACTGTCCCCGTGCAGCCTATGCACAGGCACAACAGCTCTGGGGATCTGTGCCTTCCCAGGAACGGTACACCTCACGGTGTTCGTTCTCCGGAGAGCCTCTTTCCGAAAATGCAAACGTCCGGCTCCTTGTCCCACAAGGAAGGTGCCAGCCCTGAAAGCTCTTGCTGCTCTTCACTGTCCCCGTTCAGCCTATGCACAGGCACAACAGCACTGGGGATCTGTGCCTGCCCAGGAACGGTACACCTCTCGGTGTCCGTTCTCGGTATAGCATTTTTCTGAAAAGGCAAACGTCCGGCTCCTAGTCCCACAAGGAAGGTGCCAGCCCTGAAAGCTCGTGCTGCTCTTCACTGTCCCCGTGCAGCCTATGCACAGGCACAACAGCATTGGGGATCTGTGCTTGCCCAGGATCGGTACACCTCACGGTGTTCGTTGTCAGCAGAGCGTCTTTCCGAAAAGGCAAACGTCCGGCTCCTTGTGCCACAAGGAAGGTGCCAGCCCTGAAAGCTCGTGCTGCTCTTCAATGTCCCCGTGCAGCCTATGCACAGGCACAACAGCATTGGGGATCTGTGCTTGCCCAGGATCGGTACACCTCTCGGTGTCCGTTCTCGGTATAGCATTTTTCTGAAAAGGCAAACGTCCGGCTCCTAGTCCCACAAGGAAGGTGCCAGCCCTGAAAGCTCGTGCTGCTCTTCACTGTCCCCGTGCAGCCTATGCACAGGCACAACAGCACTGGGGATCTGTGCTTGCCCAGGATCGGTACACCTCACGGTGTTCGTTCTCGGCAGAGGCTCTTCCGAAAAGGCAAACGTCCGGCTCCTTGTCCCACAAGGAAGGTGCCAGCCCTGAAAGCTCGTGCTGCTCTTCACTGTCCCCGTGCAGCCTATGCACAGGCACAACAGCATTGGGGATCTGTGCTTGCCCAGGATCGGTACACCTCTCGGTGTCCGTTCTCGGTATAGAATTTTTCTGAAAAGGCAAACGTCCGGCTCCTTGTGCCACAAGGAAGGTGCCAGCCCTGAAAGCTCGTGCTGCTCTTCACTGTCCCCGTGCAGCCTATGCACAGGCACAACAGCACTGGGGATCTGTGCCTGCCCAGGAACGGTACACCTCTCGGTGTCCGTTCTCGGCATAGCATTTTTCTGAAAAGGCAAACGTCCGGCTCCTTGTGCCACAAGGAAGGTGCCAGCCCTGAAAGCTCTTGCTGCTCTTCACTGTCCCCGTGCAGCCTATGCACAGGCACAACAGCACTGGGGATCTGTGCTTGCCCAGGATCGGTACACCTCACGGTGTTCATTGTCAGCAGAGCCTCTTTCCGGAAAGGCAAACGTCCGGCTCCTTGTCCGACAAGGAAGGTGCGAGCCCTGAAAGCTCGTGCTGCTCTTCACTGTCCCCGTGCAGCCTATGCACAGGCACAACAGCTCTGGGGATCTGTGCCTTCCCAGGAACGGTACACCTCACGGTGTTCGTTCTCCGGAGAGCCTCTTTCCGAAAATGCAAACGTCCGGCTCCTTGTCCGACAAGGAAGGTGCCAGCCCTGAAAGCTCTTGCTGCTCTTCACTGTCCCCGTTCAGCCTATGCACAGGCACAACAGCACTGGGGATCTGTGCCTGCCCAGGAACGGTACACCTCTCGGTGTCCGTTCTCGGTATAGCATTTTTCTGAAAAGGCAAACGTCCGGCTCCTAGTCCCACAAGGAAGGTGCCAGCCCTGAAAGCTCGTGCTGCTCTTCACTGTCCCCGTGCAGCCTATGCACAGGCACAACAGCACTGGGGATCTGTGCTTGCCCAGGATCGGTACACCTCACGGTGTTCATTGTCAGCAGAGCCTCTTTCCGAAAAGGCAAACGTCCGGCTCCTTGTCCCACAAGGAAGGTGCCAGCCCTGAAAGCTCGTGCTGCTCTTCACTGTCCCCGTGCAGCCTATGCACAGGCACAACAGCATTGGGGATCTGTGCTTGCCCAGGATCGGTACACCTCACGGTGTTCGTTCTCGGCAGAGGCTCTTCCGAAAAGGCAAACGTCCGGCTCCTTGTCCCACAAGGAAGGTGCCAGCCCTGAAAGCTCGTGCTGCTCTTCACTGTCCCCGTGCAGCCTATGCACAGGCACAACAGCATTGGGGATCTGTGCCTGCCCAGGAACGGTACACCTCACGGTGTTCGTTCTCGGCATAGCATTTTTCTGAAAAGGCAAACGTCCGGCTCCTTGTCCCACAAGGAAGGTGCCAGCCCTGAAAGCTCGTGCTGCTCTTCACTGTCCCCGTGCAGCCTATGCACAGGCACAACAGCATTGGGGATCTGTGCTTGCCCAGGATCGGTACACCTCTCGGTGTCCGTTCTCGGCATAGCATTTTTCTGAAAAGGCAAACGTCCGGCTCCTTGTGCCACAAGGAAGGTGCCAGCCCTGAAAGCTCGTGCTGCTCTTCACTGTCCCCGTGCAGCCTATGCACAGGCACAACAGCATTGGGGATCTGTGCTTGCCCAGGATCGGTACACCTCTCGGTGTCCGTTCTCAGTATAGCATTTTTCTGAAAAGGCAAACGTCCGGCTCCTTGTCCGACAAGGAAGGTGCCAGCCCTGAAAGCTCGTGCTGCTCTTCACTGTCCCCGTGCAGCCTAAGCACAGGCACAACAGCATTGGGGATCTGTGCTTGCCCAGGATCGGTACACCTCACGGTGTTCGTTCTCGGCATAGAATTTTTCTGAAAAGGCAAACGTCCGGCTCCTTGTCCCACAAGGAAGGTGCCAGCCCTGAAAGCTCGTGCTGCTCTTCACTGTCCCCGTGCAGCCTATGCACAGGCACAACAGCACTGGGGATCTGTGCTTGCCCAGGATCGGTACACCTCACGGTGTTCGTTCTCGGCAGAGGCTCTTCCGAAAAGGCAAACGTCCGGCTCCTTGTCCCACAAGGAAGGTGCCAGCCCTGAAAGCTCTTGCTGCTCTTCACTGTCCCCGTGCAGCCTAAGCACAGGCACAACAGCATTGGGGATCTGTGCTTGCCCAGGATCGGTACACCTCTCGGTGTCCGTTCTCTGCATACCATTTTTCTGAAAAGGCAAACTTCCGGCTCCTAGTCCCACAAGGAAGGTGCCAGCCCTGAAAGCTCTTGCTGCTCTTCACTGTCCCCGTGCAGCCTATGCACAGGCACAACAGCATTGCGGATCTGTGCTTGCCCAGGATCGGTACACCTCACGGTGTTCGTTCTCGGCATAGCATTTTTCTGAAAAGGCAAACGTCCGGCTCCTTGTCCCACAAGGAAGGTGCCAGCCCTGAAAGCTCTTGCTGCTCTTCACTGTCCCCGTGCAGCCTATGCACAGGCACAACAGCATTGGGGATCTGTGCTTGCCCAGGAACGGTACACCTCACGGTGTTCGTTCTTGGCAGAGGCTCTTCCGAAAATGCAAACGTCCGGCTCCTTGTCCCACAAGGAAGGTGCCAGCCCTGAAAGCTCGTGCTGCTCTTCACTGTCCCCGTGCAGCCTATGCACAGGCACAACAGCATTGGGGATCTGTGCTTGCCCAGGATCTGTACACCTCTCGGTGTTCGTTCTCGGTATAGCATTTTTCTGAAAAGGCAAACGTCCGGCTCCTAGTCCCACAAGGAAGGTGCCAGCCCTGAAAGCTCGTGCTGCTCTTCACTGTCCCCGTGCAGCCTATGCACAGGCACAACAGCACTGGGGATCTGTGCTTGCCCAGGATCGGTAAACCTCACGGTGTTCATTGTCAGCAGAGCCTCTTTCCGAAAAGGCAAACGTCCGGCTCCTTGTCCCACAAGGAAGGTGCCAGCCCTGAAAGCTCTTGCTGCTCTTCACTGTCCCCGTGCAGCCTATGCACAGGCACAACAGCATTGGGGATCTGTGCTTGCCCAGGATCGGTACACCTCTCGGTGTCCGTTCTCAGTATAGCATTTTTCTGAAAAGGCAAACGTCCGGCTCCTTGTCCGACAAGGAAGGTGCCAGCCCTGAAAGCTCGTGCTGCTCTTCACTGTCCCCGTGCAGCCTAAGCACAGGCACAACAGCATTGCGGATCTGTGCTTGCCCAGGATCGGTACACCTCACGGTGTTCGTTCTCGGCATAGCATTTTTCTGAAAAGGCAAACGTCCGGCTCCTTGTGCCACAAGGAAGGTGCCAGCCCTGAAAGCTCTTGCTGCTCTTCACTGTCCCCGTGCAGCCTATGCACAGGCACAACAGCACTGGGGATCTGTGCTTGCCCAGGATCGGTACACCTCACGGTGTTCATTGTCAGCAGAGCCTCTTTCCGGAAAGGCAAACGTCCGGCTCCTTGTCCGACAAGGAAGGTGCGAGCCCTGAAAGCTCGTGCTGCTCTTCACTGTCCCCGTGCAGCCTATGCACAGGCACAACAGCTCTGGGGATCTGTGCCTTCCCAGGAACGGTACACCTCACGGTGTTCGTTCTCCGGAGAGCCTCTTTCCGAAAATGCAAACGTCCGGCTCCTTGTCCGACAAGGAAGGTGCCAGCCCTGAAAGCTCTTGCTGCTCTTCACTGTCCCCGTTCAGCCTATGCACAGGCACAACAGCACTGGGGATCTGTGCCTGCCCAGGAACGGTACACCTCTCGGTGTCCGTTCTCGGTATAGCATTTTTCTGAAAAGGCAAACGTCCGGCTCCTAGTCCCACAAGGAAGGTGCCAGCCCTGAAAGCTCGTGCTGCTCTTCACTGTCCCCGTGCAGCCTATGCACAGGCACAACAGCACTGGGGATCTGTGCTTGCCCAGGATCGGTACACCTCACGGTGTTCATTGTCAGCAGAGCCTCTTTCCGAAAAGGCAAACGTCCGGCTCCTTGTGCCACAAGGAAGGTGCCAGCCCTGAAAGCTCGTGCTGCTCTTCACTGTCCCCGTGCAGCCTATGCACAGGCACAACAGCATTGGGGATCTGTGCTTGCCCAGGATCGGTACACCTCACGGTGTTCGTTCTCGGCAGAGGCTCTTCCGAAAAGGCAAACGTCCGGCTCCTTGTCCCACAAGGAAGGTGCCAGCCCTGAAAGCTCGTGCTGCTCTTCACTGTCCCCGTGCAGCCTATGCACAGGCACAACAGCATTGGGGATCTGTGCCTGCCCAGGAACGGTACACCTCACGGTGTTCGTTCTCGGCATAGCATTTTTCTGAAAAGGCAAACGTCCGGCTCCTTGTCCCACAAGGAAGGTGCCAGCCCTGAAAGCTCTTGCTGCTCTTCACTGTCCCCGTGCAGCCTATGCACAGGCACAACAGCATTGGGGATCTGTGCTTGCCCAGGATCGGTACACCTCTCGGTGTCCGTTCTCGGTATAGCATTTTTCTGAAAAGGCAAACGTCCGGCTCCTTGTGCCACAAGGAAGGTGCCAGCCCTGAAAGCTCGTGCTGCTCTTCACTGTCCCCGTGCAGCCTATGCACAGGCACAACAGCATTGGGGATCTGTGCTTGCCCAGGAACGGAACACCTCACGGTGTTCGTTCTCGGCAGAGGCTCTTCCGAAAAGGCAAACGTCCGGCTCCTTGTCCCACAAGGAAGGTGCCAGCCCTGAAAGCTCTTGCTGCTCTTCACTGTCCCCGTGCAGCCTATGCACAGGCACAATAGCATTGGGGATCTGTGCTTGCCCAGGATCGGTACACCTCTCGGTGTCCGTTCTCGGTATAGCATTTTTCTGAAAAGGCAAACGTCCGGCTCCTAGTCCCACAAGGAAGGTGCCAGCCCTGAAAGCTCGTGCTGCTCTTCACTGTCCCCGTGCAGCCTATGCACAGGCACAACAGCACTGGGGATCTGTGCTTGCCCAGGATCGGTACACCTCACGGTGTTCGTTGTCAGCAGAACCTCTCTCCGAAAAGGCAAACGTCCGGCTCCTTGTGCCACAAGGAAGGTGCCAGCCCTGAAAGCTCTTGCTGCTCTTCACTGTCCCCGTGCAGCCTATGCACAGGCACAACAGCACTGGGGATCTGTGCCTTCCCAGGAACGGTACACCTCACGGTGTTCGTTCTCGGGAGAGCCTCTTTCCGAAAATGCAAACGTCCGGCTCCTTGTCCCACAAGGAAGGTGCCAGCCCTGAAAGCTCTTGCTGCTCTTCACTGTCCCCGTGCAGCCTATGCACAGGCACAACAGCATTGGGGATCTGTGCTTGCCCAGGAACGGTACACCTCACGGTGTTCGTTCTTGGCAGAGGCTCTTCCGAAAATGCAAACGTCCGGCTCCTTGTCCCACAAGGAAGGTGCCAGCCCTGAAAGCTCGTGCTGCTCTTCACTGTCCCCGTGCAGCCTATGCACAGGCACAACAGCATTGGGGATCTGTGCTTGCCCAGGATCTGTACACCTCTCGGTGTTCGTTCTCGGTATAGCATTTTTCTGAAAAGGCAAACGTCCGGCTCCTAGTCCCACAAGGAAGGTGCCAGCCCTGAAAGCTCGTGCTGCTCTTCACTGTCCCCGTGCAGCCTATGCACAGGCACAACAGCACTGGGGATCTGTGCTTGCCCAGGATCGGTAAACCTCACGGTGTTCATTGTCAGCAGAGCCTCTTTCCGAAAAGGCAAACGTCCGGCTCCTTGTCCCACAAGGAAGGTGCCAGCCCTGAAAGCTCTTGCTGCTCTTCACTGTCCCCGTGCAGCCTATGCACAGGCACAACAGCATTGGGGATCTGTGCTTGCCCAGGATCGGTACACCTCTCGGTGTCCGTTCTCGGTATAGCATTTTTCTGAAAAGGCAAACGTCCGGCTCCTTGTCCGACAAGGAAGGTGCCAGCCCTGAAAGCTCTTGCTGCTCTTCACTGTCCCCGTGCAGCCTAAGCACAGGCACAACAGCATTGCGGATCTGTGCTTGCCCAGGATCGGTACACCTCACGGTGTTCGTTCTCGGCATAGCATTTTTCTGAAAAGGCAAACGTCCGGCTCCTTGTCCCACAAGGAAGGTGCCAGCCCTGAAAGCTCGTGCTGCTCTTCACTGTCCCCGTGCAGCCTATGCACAGGCACAACAGCACTGGGGATCTGTGCTTGCCCAGGATCGGTACACCTCACGGTGTTCGTTCTCGGCAGAGGCTCTTCCGAAAAGGCAAACGTCCGGCTCCTTGTCCCACAAGGAAGGTGCCAGCCCTGAAAGCTCTTGCTGCTCTTCACTGTCCCCGTGCAGCCTAAGCACAGGCACAACAGCATTGGGGATCTGTGCTTGCCCAGGATCGGTACACCTCTCGGTGTCCGTTCTCTGCATACCATTTTTCTGAAAAGGCAAACGTCCGGCTCCTAGTCCCACAAGGAAGGTGCCAGCCCTGAAAGCTCTTGCTGCTCTTCACTGTCCCCGTGCAGCCTATGCACAGGCACAACAGCATACGGGATCTGTGCTTGCCCAGGATCGGTACACCTCACGGTGTTCGTTCTCGGCATAGCATTTTTCTGAAAAGGCAAACGTCCGGCTCCTAGTCCCACAAGGAAGGTGCCAGCCCTGAAAGCTCGTGCTGCTCTTCACTGTCCCCGTGCAGCCTATGCACAGGCACAACAGCATTGGGGATCTGTGCTTGCCCAGGAACGGTACACCTCACGGTGTTCGTTCTTGGCAGAGGCTCTTCCGAAAATGCAAACGTCCGGCTCCTTGTCCCACAAGGAAGGTGCCAGCCCTGAAAGCTCGTGCTGCTCTTCACTGTCCCCGTGCAGCCTATGCACAGGCACAACAGCATTGGGGATCTGTGCTTGCCCAGGATCTGTACACCTCTCGGTGTTCGTTCTCGGTATAGCATTTTTCTGAAAAGGCAAACGTCCGGCTCCTAGTCCCACAAGGAAGGTGCCAGCCCTGAAAGCTCGTGCTGCTCTTCACTGTCCCCGTGCAGCCTATGCACAGGCACAACAGCACTGGGGATCTGTGCTTGCCCAGGATCGGTAAACCTCACGGTGTTCATTGTCAGCAGAGCCTCTTTCCGAAAAGGCAAACGTCCGGCTCCTTGTCCCACAAGGAAGGTGCCAGCCCTGAAAGCTCTTGCTGCTCTTCACTGTCCCCGTGCAGCCTATGCACAGGCACAACAGCATTGGGGATCTGTGCTTGCCCAGGATCGGTACACCTCTCGGTGTCCGTTCTCAGTATAGCATTTTTCTGAAAAGGCAAACGTCCGGCTCCTTGTCCGACAAGGAAGGTGCCAGCCCTGAAAGCTCGTGCTGCTCTTCACTGTCCCCGTGCAGCCTAAGCACAGGCACAACAGCATTGCGGATCTGTGCTTGCCCAGGATCGGTACACCTCACGGTGTTCGTTCTCGGCATAGCATTTTTCTGAAAAGGCAAACGTCCGGCTCCTTGTCCCACAAGGAAGGTGCCAGCCCTGAAAGCTCGTGCTGCTCTTCACTGTCCCCGTGCAGCCTATGCACAGGCACAACAGCACTGGGGATCTGTGCTTGCCCAGGATCGGTACACCTCACGGTGTTCGTTCTCGGCAGAGGCTCTTCCGAAAAGGCAAACGTCCGGCTCCTTGTCCCACAAGGAAGGTGCCAGCCCTGAAAGCTCTTGCTGCTCTTCACTGTCCCCGTGCAGCCTAAGCACAGGCACAACAGCATTGGGGATCTGTGCTTGCCCAGGATCGGTACACCTCTCGGTGTCCGTTCTCGGTATAGCATTTTTCTGAAAAGGCAAACGTCCGGCTCCTAGTCCCACAAGGAAGGTGCCAGCCCTGAAAGCTCTTGCTGCTCTTCACTGTCCCCGTGCAGCCTATGCACAGGCACAACAGCATTGGGGATCTGTGCTTGCCCAGGAACGGTACACCTCACGGTGTTCGTTCTCGGCAGAGGCTCTTCCGAAAAGGCAAACGTCCGGCTCCTTGTCCCACAAGGAAGGTGCCAGCCCTGAAAGCTCGTGCTGCTCTTCACTGTCCCCGTGCAGCCTATGCACAGGCACAACAGCATTGGGGATCTGTGCTTGCCCAGGATCTGTACACCTCTCGGTGTTCGTTCTCGGTATAGCATTTTTCTGAAAAGGCAAACGTCCGGCTCCTAGTCCCACAAGGAAGGTGCCAGCCCTGAAAGCTCGTGCTGCTCTTCACTGTCCCCGTGCAGCCTATGCACAGGCACAACAGCACTGGGGATCTGTGCTTGCCCAGGATCGGTACACCTCACGGTGTTCATTGTCAGCAGAGCCTCTTTCCGAAAAGGCAAACGTCCGGCTCCTTGTCCCACAAGGAAGGTGCCAGCCCTGAAAGCTCTTGCTGCTCTTCACTGTCCCCGTGCAGCCTATGCACAGGCACAACAGCATTGGGGATCTGTGCTTGCCCAGGATCGGTACACCTCTCGGTGTCCGTTCTCGGTATAGCATTTTTCTGAAAAGGCAAACGTCCGGCTCCTTGTCCGACAAGGAAGGTGCCAGCCCTGAAAGCTCGTGCTGCTCTTCACTGTCCCCGTGCAGCCTATGCACAGGCACAACAGCACTGGGGATCTGTGCTTGCCCAGGATCGGTACACCTCACGGTGTTCATTGTCAGCAGAGCCTCTCTCCGAAAAGGCAAACGTCCGGCTCCTTGTCCCACAAGGAAGGTGCCAGCCCTGAAAGCTCGTGCTGCTCTTCACTGTCCCCGTGCAGCCTATGCACAGGCACAACAGCATTGGGGATCTGTGCTTGCCCAGGATCGGTACACCTCACGGTGTTCATTGTCAGCAGAGCCTCTTTCCGAAAAGGCAAACGTCCGGCTCCTTGTGCCACAAGGAAGGTGCCAGCCCTGAAAGCTCGTGCTGCTCTTCACTGTCCCCGTGCAGCCTATGCACAGGCACAACAGCATTGGGGATCTGTGCTTGCCCAGGATCGGTACACCTCACGGTGTTCGTTCTCGGCATAGCATTTTTCTGAAAAGGCAAACGTCCGGCTCCTTGTCCCACAAGGAAGGTGCCAGCCCTGAAAGCTCTTGCTGCTCTTCACTGTCCCCGTGCAGCCTATGCACAGGCACAATAGCATTGGGGATCTGTGCTTGCCCAGGATCGGTACACCTCTCGGTGTCCGTTCTCGGTATAGCATTTTTCTGAAAAGGCAAACGTCCGGCTCCTAGTCCCACAAGGAAGGTGCCAGCCCTGAAAGCTCGTGCTGCTCTTCACTGTCCCCGTGCAGCCTATGCACAGGCACAACAGCACTGGGGATCTGTGCTTGCCCAGGATCGGTACACCTCACGGTGTTCGTTGTCAGCAGAACCTCTCTCCGAAAAGGCAAACGTCCGGCTCCTTGTGCCACAAGGAAGGTGCCAGCCCTGAAAGCTCGTGCTGCTCTTCACTGTCCCCGTGCAGCCTATGCACAGGCACAACAGCACTGGGGATCTGTGCCTTCCCAGGAACGGTACACCTCACGGTGTTCGTTCTCGGGAGAGCCTCTTTCCGAAAATGCAAACGTCCGGCTCCTTGTCCCACAAGGAAGGTGCCAGCCCTGAAAGCTCTTGCTGCTCTTCACTGTCCCCGTGCAGCCTATGCACAGGCACAACAGCATTGGGGATCTGTGCTTGCCCAGGAACGGTACACCTCACGGTGTTCGTTCTTGGCAGAGGCTCTTCCGAAAATGCAAACGTCCGGCTCCTTGTCCCACAAGGAAGGTGCCAGCCCTGAAAGCTCGTGCTGCTCTTCGCTGTCCCCGTGCAGCCTATGCACAGGCACAACAGCATTGGGGATCTGTGCTTGCCCAGGATCTGTACACCTCTCGGTGTTCGTTCTCGGTATAGCATTTTTCTGAAAAGGCAAACGTCCGGCTCCTAGTCCCACAAGGAAGGTGCCAGCCCTGAAAGCTCGTGCTGCTCTTCACTGTCCCCGTGCAGCCTATGCACAGGCACAACAGCACTGGGGATCTGTGCTTGCCCAGGATCGGTAAACCTCACGGTGTTCATTGTCAGCAGAGCCTCTTTCCGAAAAGGCAAACGTCCGGCTCCTTGTCCCACAAGGAAGGTGCCAGCCCTGAAAGCTCTTGCTGCTCTTCACTGTCCCCGTGCAGCCTATGCACAGGCACAACAGCATTGGGGATCTGTGCTTGCCCAGGATCGGTACACCTCTCGGTGTCCGTTCTCAGTATAGCATTTTTCTGAAAAGGCAAACGTCCGGCTCCTTGTCCGACAAGGAAGGTGCCAGCCCTGAAAGCTCTTGCTGCTCTTCACTGTCCCCGTGCAGCCTAAGCACAGGCACAACAGCATTGGGGATCTGTGCTTGCCCAGGATCGGTACACCTCTCGGTGTCCGTTCTCTGCATACCATTTTTCTGAAAAGGCAAACGTCCGGCTCCTAGTCCCACAAGGAAGGTGCCAGCCCTGAAAGCTCTTGCTGCTCTTCACTGTCCCCGTGCAGCCTATGCACAGGCACAACAGCATTGCGGATCTGTGCTTGCCCAGGATCGGTACACCTCACGGTGTTCGTTCTCGGCATAGCATTTTTCTGAAAAGGCAAACGTCCGGCTCCTTGTCCCACAAGGAAGGTGCCAGCCCTGAAAGCTCTTGCTGCTCTTCACTGTCCCCGTGCAGCCTATGCACAGGCACAACAGCTCTGGGGATCTGTGCCTTCCCAGGATCGGTACACCTCACGGTGTTCGTTCTCCGGAGAGCCTCTTTCCGAAAATGCAAACGTCCGGCTCCTTGTCCGACAAGGAAGGTGCCAGCCCTGAAAGCTCTTGCTGCTCTTCACTGTCCCCGTTCAGCCTATGCACAGGCACAACAGCACTGGGGATCTGTGCCTGCCCAGGAACGGTACACCTCTCGGTGTCCGTTCTCGGTATAGCATTTTTCTGAAAAGGCAAACGTCCGGCTCCTAGTCCCACAAGGAAGGTGCCAGCCCTGAAAGCTCGTGCTGCTCTTCACTGTCCCCGTGCAGCCTATGCACAGGCACAACAGCACTGGGGATCTGTGCTTGCCCAGGATCGGTACACCTCACGGTGTTCGTTCTCGGCAGAGGCTCTTCCGAAAAGGCAAACGTCCGGCTCCTTGTCCCACAAGGAAGGTGCCAGCCCTGAAAGCTCGTGCTGCTCTTCACTGTCCCCGTGCAGCCTATGCACAGGCACAACAGCATTGGGGATCTGTGCTTGCCCAGGATCGGTACACCTCTCGGTGTCCGTTCTCAGTATAGCATTTTTCTGAAAAGGCAAACGTCCGGCTCCTTGTCCGACAAGGAAGGTGCCAGCCCTGAAAGCTCTTGCTGCTCTTCACTGTCCCCGTGCAGCCTAAGCACAGGCACAACAGCATTGCGGATCTGTGCTTGCCCAGGATCGGTACACCTCACGGTGTTCGTTCTCGGCATAGCATTTTTCTGAAAAGGCAAACGTCCGGCTCCTTGTCCCACAAGGAAGGTGCCAGCCCTGAAAGCTCGTGCTGCTCTTCACTGTCCCCGTGCAGCCTATGCACAGGCACAACAGCACTGGGGATCTGTGCTTGCCCAGGATCGGTACACCTCACGGTGTTCGTTCTCGGCAGAGGCTCTTCCGAAAAGGCAAACGTCCGGCTCCTTGTCCCACAAGGAAGGTGCCAGCCCTGAAAGCTCTTGCTGCTCTTCACTGTCCCCGTGCAGCCTATGCACAGGCACAACAGCATTGCGGATCTGTGCTTGCCCAGGATCGGTACACCTCACGGTGTTCGTTCTCGGCATAGCATTTTTCTGAAAAGGCAAACGTCCGGCTCCTTGTCCCACAAGGAAGGTGCCAGCCCTGAAAGCTCGTGCTGCTCTTCACTGTCCCCGTGCAGCCTATGCACAGGCACAATAGCATTGGGGATCTGTGCTTGCCCAGGATCGGTACACCTCTCGGTGTCCGTTCTCGGTATAGCATTTTTCTGAAAAGGCAAACGTCCGGCTCCTAGTCCCACAAGGAAGGTGCCAGCCCTGAAAGCTCGTGCTGCTCTTCACTGTCCCCGTGCAGCCTATGCACAGGCACAACAGCACTGGGGATCTGTGCTTGCCCAGGATCGGTACACCTCACGGTGTTCATTGTCAGCAGAGCCTCTCTCCGAAAAGGCAAACGTCCGGCTCCTTGTCCCACAAGGAAGGTGCCAGCCCTGAAAGCTCTTGCTGCTCTTCACTGTCCCCGTGCAGCCTATGCACAGGCACAACAGCTCTGGGGATCTGTGCCTTCCCAGGATCGGTACACCTCACGGTGTTCGTTCTCCGGAGAGCCTCTTTCCGAAAATGCAAACGTCCGGCTCCTTGTCCGACAAGGAAGGTGCCAGCCCTGAAAGCTCTTGCTGCTCTTCACTGTCCCCGTTCAGCCTATGCACAGGCACAACAGCACTGGGGATCTGTGCCTGCCCAGGAACGGTACACCTCTCGGTGTCCGTTCTCGGTATAGCATTTTTCTGAAAAGGCAAACGTCCGGCTCCTAGTCCCACAAGGAAGGTGCCAGCCCTGAAAGCTCGTGCTGCTCTTCACTGTCCCCGTGCAGCCTATGCACAGGCACAACAGCACTGGGGATCTGTGCTTGCCCAGGATCGGTACACCTCACGGTGTTCGTTCTCGGCAGAGGCTCTTCCGAAAAGGCAAACGTCCGGCTCCTTGTCCCACAAGGAAGGTGCCAGCCCTGAAAGCTCGTGCTGCTCTTCACTGTCCCCGTGCAGCCTATGCACAGGCACAACAGCATTGGGGATCTGTGCTTGCCCAGGATCGGTACACCTCTCGGTGTCCGTTCTCAGTATAGCATTTTTCTGAAAAGGCAAACGTCCGGCTCCTTGTCCGACAAGGAAGGTGCCAGCCCTGAAAGCTCTTGCTGCTCTTCACTGTCCCCGTGCAGCCTAAGCACAGGCACAACAGCATTGCGGATCTGTGCTTGCCCAGGATCGGTACACCTCACGGTGTTCGTTCTCGGCATAGCATTTTTCTGAAAAGGCAAACGTCCGGCTCCTTGTGCCACAAGGAAGGTGCCAGCCCTGAAAGCTCGTGCTGCTCTTCACTGTCCCCGTGCAGCCTATGCACAGGCACAACAGCACTGGGGATCTGTGCTTGCCCAGGATCGGTACACCTCACGGTGTTCGTTCTCGGCAGAGGCTCTTCCGAAAAGGCAAACGTCCGGCTCCTTGTCCCACAAGGAAGGTGCCAGCCCTGAAAGCTCTTGCTGCTCTTCACTGTCCCCGTGCAGCCTATGCACAGGCACAACAGCATTGCGGATCTGTGCTTGCCCAGGATCGGTACACCTCACGGTGTTCGTTCTCGGCATAGCATTTTTCTGAAAAGGCAAACGTCCGGCTCCTTGTCCCACAAGGAAGGTGCCAGCCCTGAAAGCTCGTGCTGCTCTTCACTCTCCCCGTGCAGCCTATGCACAGGCACAACAGCACTGGGGATCTGTGCTTGCCCAGGATCGGTACACCTCACGGTGTTCGTTCTCGGCAGAGGCTCTTCCGAAAAGGCAAACGTCCGGCTCCTTGTCCCACAAGGAAGGTGCCAGCCCTGAAAGCTCGTGCTGCTCTTCACTGTCCCCGTGCAGCCTATGCACAGGCACAATAGCATTGGGGATCTGTGCTTGCCCAGGATCGGTACACCTCTCGGTGTCCGTTCTTGGTATAGCATTTTTCTGAAAAGGCAAACGTCCGGCTCCTAGTCCCACAAGGAAGGTGCCAGCCCTGAAAGCTCGTGCTGCTCTTCACTGTCCCCGTGCAGCCTATGCACAGGCACAACAGCACTGGGGATCTGTGCTTGCCCAGGATCGGTACACCTCACGGTGTTCATTGTCAGCAGAGCCTCTCTCCGAAAAGGCAAACGTCCGGCTCCTTGTCCCACAAGGAAGGTGCCAGCCCTGAAAGCTCTTGCTGCTCTTCACTGTCCCCGTGCAGCCTATGCACAGGCACAACAGCTCTGGGGATCTGTGCCTTCCCAGGATCGGTACACCTCACGGTGTTCGTTCTCGGGAGAGCCTCTTTCCGAAAATGCAAACGTCCGGCTCCTTGTCCGACAAGGAAGGTGCCAGCCCTGAAAGCTCTTGCTGCTCTTCACTGTCCCCGTTCAGCCTATGCACAGGCACAACAGCACTGGGGATCTGTGCCTGCCCAGGAACGGTACACCTCTCGGTGTCCGTTCTCGGTATAGCATTTTTCTGAAAAGGCAAACGTCCGGCTCCTAGTCCCACAAGGAAGGTGCCAGCCCTGAAAGCTCGTGCTGCTCTTCACTGTCCCCGTGCAGCCTATGCACAGGCACAACAGCACTGGGGATCTGTGCTTGCCCAGGATCGGTACACCTCACGGTGTTCGTTCTCGGCAGAGGCTCTTCCGAAAAGGCAAACGTCCGGCTCCTTGTCCCACAAGGAAGGTGCCAGCCCTGAAAGCTCGTGCTGCTCTTCACTGTCCCCGTGCAGCCTATGCACAGGCACAACAGCATTGGGGATCTGTGCTTGCCCAGGATCGGTACACCTCTCGGTGTCCGTTCTCAGTATAGCATTTTTCTGAAAAGGCAAACGTCCGGCTCCTTGTCCGACAAGGAAGGTGCCAGCCCTGAAAGCTCTTGCTGCTCTTCACTGTCCCCGTGCAGCCTAAGCACAGGCACAACAGCATTGCGGATCTGTGCTTGCCCAGGATCGGTACACCTCACGGTGTTCGTTCTCGGCATAGCATTTTTCTGAAAAGGCAAACGTCCGGCTCCTTGTCCCACAAGGAAGGTGCCAGCCCTGAAAGCTCGTGCTGCTCTTCACTGTCCCCGTGCAGCCTATGCACAGGCACAACAGCACTGGGGATCTGTGCTTGCCCAGGATCGGTACACCTCACGGTGTTCGTTCTCGGCAGAGGCTCTTCCGAAAAGGCAAACGTCCGGCTCCTTGTCCCACAAGGAAGGTGCCAGCCCTGAAAGCTCTTGCTGCTCTTCACTGTCCCCGTGCAGCCTAAGCACAGGCACAACAGCATTGGGGATCTGTGCTTGCCCAGGATCGGTACACCTCTCGGTGTCCGTTCTCGGTATAGCATTTTTCTGAAAAGGCAAACGTCCGGCTCCTAGTCCCACAAGGAAGGTGCCAGCCCTGAAAGCTCTTGCTGCTCTTCACTGTCCCCGTGCAGCCTATGCACAGGCACAACAGCATTGCGGATCTGTGCTTGCCCAGGATCGGTACACCTCACGGTGTTCGTTCTCGGCATAGCATTTTTCTGAAAAGGCAAACGTCCGGCTCCTTGTCCCACAAGGAAGGTGCCAGCCCTGAAAGCTCGTGCTGCTCTTCACTCTCCCCGTGCAGCCTATGCACAGGCACAACAGCACTGGGGATCTGTGCTTGCCCAGGATCGGTACACCTCACGGTGTTCGTTCTCGGCAGAGGCTCTTCCGAAAAGGCAAACGTCCGGCTCCTTGTCCCACAAGGAAGGTGCCAGCCCTGAAAGCTCGTGCTGCTCTTCACTGTCCCCGTGCAGCCTATGCACAGGCACAATAGCATTGGGGATCTGTGCTTGCCCAGGATCGGTACACCTCTCGGTGTCCGTTCTCGGTATAGCATTTTTCTGAAAAGGCAAACGTCCGGCTCCTAGTCCCACAAGGAAGGTGCCAGCCCTGAAAGCTCGTGCTGCTCTTCACTGTCCCCGTGCAGCCTATGCACAGGCACAACAGCACTGGGGATCTGTGCTTGCCCAGGATCGGTACACCTCACGGTGTTCATTGTCAGCAGAGCCTCTCTCCGAAAAGGCAAACGTCCGGCTCCTTGTCCCACAAGGAAGGTGCCAGCCCTGAAAGCTCTTGCTGCTCTTCACTGTCCCCGTGCAGCCTATGCACAGGCACAACAGCTCTGGGGATCTGTGCCTTCCCAGGATCGGTACACCTCACGGTGTTCGTTCTCCGGAGAGCCTCTTTCCGAAAATGCAAACGTCCGGCTCCTTGTCCGACAAGGAAGGTGCCAGCCCTGAAAGCTCTTGCTGCTCTTCACTGTCCCCGTTCAGCCTATGCACAGGCACAACAGCACTGGGGATCTGTGCCTGCCCAGGAACGGTACACCTCTCGGTGTCCGTTCTCGGTATAGCATTTTTCTGAAAAGGCAAACGTCCGGCTCCTAGTCCCACAAGGAAGGTGCCAGCCCTGAAAGCTCGTGCTGCTCTTCACTGTCCCCGTGCAGCCTATGCACAGGCACAACAGCACTGGGGATCTGTGCTTGCCCAGGATCGGTACACCTCACGGTGTTCGTTCTCGGCAGAGGCTCTTCCGAAAAGGCAAACGTCCGGCTCCTTGTCCCACAAGGAAGGTGCCAGCCCTGAAAGCTCGTGCTGCTCTTCACTGTCCCCGTGCAGCCTATGCACAGGCACAACAGCACTGGGGATCTGTGCTTGCCCAGGATCGGTACACCTCACGGTGTTCATTGTCAGCAGAGCCTCTTTCCGAAAAGGCAAACGTCCGGCTCCTTGTGCCACAAGGAAGGTGCCAGCCCTGAAAGCTCTTGCTGCTCTTCACTGTCCCCGTGCAGCCTATGCACAGGCACAACAGCACTGGGGATCTGTGCCTTCCCAGGAACGGTACACCTCACGGTGTTCGTTCTCGGGAGAGCCTCTTTCCGAAAATGCAAACGTCCGGCTCCTTGTCCCACAAGGAAGGTGCCAGCCCTGAAAGCTCTTGCTGCTCTTCACTGTCCCCGTGCAGCCTATGCACAGGCACAACAGCATTGGGGATCTGTGCTTGCCCAGGAACGGTACACCTCACGGTGTTCGTTCTCGGCAGAGGCTCTTCCGAAAATGCAAACGTCCGGCTCCTTGTCCGACAAGGAAGGTGCCAGCCCTGAAAGCTCGTGCTGCTCTTCACTGTCCCCGTGCAGCCTAAGCACAGGCACAACAGCATTGCGGATCTGTGCTTGCCCAGGATCGGTACACCTCACGGTGTTCGTTCTCGGCATAGCATTTTTCTGAAAAGGCAAACGTCCGGCTCCTTGTCCCACAAGGAAGGTGCCAGCCCTGAAAGCTCGTGCTGCTCTTCACTCTCCCCGTGCAGCCTATGCACAGGCACAACAGCACTGGGGATCTGTGCTTGCCCAGGATCGGTACACCTCACGGTGTTCGTTCTCGGCAGAGGCTCTTCCGAAAAGGCAAACGTCCGGCTCCTTGTGCCACAAGGAAGGTGCCAGCCCTGAAAGCTCTTGCTGCTCTTCACTGTCCCCGTGCAGCCTAAGCACAGGCACAACAGCATTGGGGATCTGTGCTTGCCCAGGATCGGTACACCTCTCGGTGTCCGTTCTCGGTATAGCATTTTTCTGAAAAGGCAAACGTCCGGCTCCTAGTCCCACAAGGAAGGTGCCAGCCCTGAAAGCTCTTGCTGCTCTTCACTGTCCCCGTGCAGCCTATGCACAGGCACAACAGCATTGCGGATCTGTGCTTGCCCAGGATCGGTACACCTCACGGTGTTTGTTCTCGGCATAGCATTTTTCTGAAAAGGCAAACGTCCGGCTCCTTGTCCCACAAGGAAGGTGCCAGCCCTGAAAGCTCGTGCTGCTCTTCACTGTCCCCGTGCAGCCTATGCACAGGCACAACAGCACTGGGGATCTGTGCTTGCCCAGGATCGGTACACCTCACGGTGTTCGTTCTCGGCAGAGGCTCTTCCGAAAAGGCAAACGTCCGGCTCCTTGTCCCACAAGGAAGGTGCCAGCCCTGAAAGCTCGTGCTGCTCTTCACTGTCCCCGTGCAGCCTATGCACAGGCACAATAGCATTGGGGATCTGTGCTTGCCCAGGATCGGTACACCTCTCGGTGTCCGTTCTCGGTATAGCATTTTTCTGAAAAGGCAAACGTCCGGCTCCTAGTCCCACAAGGAAGGTGCCAGCCCTGAAAGCTCGTGCTGCTCTTCACTGTCCCCGTGCAGCCTATGCACAGGCACAACAGCACTGGGGATCTGTGCTTGCCCAGGATCGGTACACCTCACGGTGTTCATTGTCAGCAGAGCCTCTCTCCGAAAAGGCAAACGTGTGGCTCCTTGTCCCACAAGGAAGGTGCCAGCCCTGAAAGCTCTTGCTGCTCTTCACTGTCCCCGTGCAGCCTATGCACAGGCACAACAGCTCTGGGGATCTGTGCCTTCCCAGGATCGGTACACCTCACGGTGTTCGTTCTCCGGAGAGCCTCTTTCCGAAAATGCAAACGTCCGGCTCCTTGTCCGACAAGGAAGGTGCCAGCCCTGAAAGCTCTTGCTGCTCTTCACTGTCCCCGTTCAGCCTATGCACAGGCACAACAGCACTGGGGATCTGTGCCTGCCCAGGAACGGTACACCTCACGGTGTTCGTTCTCGGCAGAGGCTCTTCCGAAAAGGCAAACGTCCGGCTCCTTGTCCCACAAGGAAGGTGCCAGCCCTGAAAGCTCGTGCTGCTCTTCACTGTCCCCGTGCAGCCTATGCACAGGCACAACAGCACTGGGGATCTGTGCTTGCCCAGGATCGGTACACCTCACGGTGTTCATTGTCAGCAGAGCCTCTTTCCGAAAAGGCAAACGTCCGGCTCCTTGTGCCACAAGGAAGGTGCCAGCCCTGAAAGCTCTTGCTGCTCTTCACTGTCCCCGTGCAGCCTATGCACAGGCACAACAGCACTGGGGATCTGTGCCTTCCCAGGAACGGTACACCTCACGGTGTTCGTTCTCGGGAGAGCCTCTTTCCGAAAATGCAAACGTCCGGCTCCTTGTCCCACAAGGAAGGTGCCAGCCCTGAAAGCTCTTGCTGCTCTTCACTCTCCCCGTGCAGCCTATGCACAGGCACAACAGCATTGGGGATCTGTGCTTGCCCAGGAACGGTACACCTCACGGTGTTCGTTCTCGGCAGAGGCTCTTCCGAAAATGCAAACGTCCGGCTCCTTGTCCGACAAGGAAGGTGCCAGCCCTGAAAGCTCGTGCTGCTCTTCACTGTCCCCGTGCAGCCTATGCACAGGCACAACAGCATTGGGGATCTGTGCTTGCCCAGGATCTGTACACCTCTTGGTGTTCGTTCTCGGTATAGCATTTTTCTGAAAAGGCAAACGTCCGGCTCCTAGTCCCACAAGGAAGGTGCCAGCCCTGAAAGCTCGTGCTGCTCTTCACTGTCCCCGTGCAGCCTATGCACAGGCACAACAGCACTGGGGATCTGTGCTTGCCCAGGATCGGTACACCTCACGGTGTTCATTGTCAGCAGAGCCTCTTTCCGAAAAGGCAAACGTCCGGCTCCTTGTCCCACAAGGAAGGTGCCAGCCCTGAAAGCTCTTGCTGCTCTTCACTGTCCCCGTGCAGCCTATGCACAGGCACAACAGCATTGGGGATCTGTGCTTGCCCAGGATCGGTACACCTCTCGGTGTCCGTTCTCGGTATAGCATTTTTCTGAAAAGGCAAACGTCCGGCTCCTTGTCCGACAAGGAAGGTGCCAGCCCTGAAAGCTCGTGCTGCTCTTCACTGTCCCCGTGCAGCCTATGCACAGGCACAACAGCACTGGGGATCTGTGCTTGCCCAGGATCGGTACACCTCACGGTGTTCATTGTCAGCAGAGCCTCTCTCCGAAAAGGCAAACGTCCGGCTCCTTGTCCCACAAGGAAGGTGCCAGCCCTGAAAGCTCTTGCTGCTCTTCACTGTCCCCGTGCAGCCTATGCACAGGCACAACAGCATTGGGGATCTGTGCCTTCCCCGGAACGGTACACCTCACGGTGTTCGTTCTCCGGAGAGCCTCTTTCCGAAAATGCAAACATCCGGCTCCTTGTCCGACAAGGAAGGTGCCAGCCCTGAAAGCTCTTGCTGCTCTTCACTGTCCCCGTGCAGCCTATGCACAGGCACAACAGCATTGGGGATCTGTGCTTGCCCAGGAACGGTACACCTCACGGTGTTCGTTCTCGGCAGAGGCTCTTCCGAAAATGCAAACGTCCGGCTCCTTGTCCCACAAGGAAGGTGCCAGCCCTGAAAGCTCGTGCTGCTCTTCACTGTCCCCGTGCAGCCTATGCACAGGCACAACAGCATTGGGGATCTGTGCTTGCCCAGGATCGGTACACCTCACGGTGTTCATTGTCAGCAGAGCCTCTCTCCGAAAAGGCAAACGTCCGGCTCCTTGTCCCACAAGGAAGGTGCCAGCCCTGAAAGCTCTTGCTGCTCTTCACTGTCCCCGTGCAGCCTATGCACAGGCACAACAGCTCTGGGGATCTGTGCCTTCCCAGGAACGGTACACCTCACGGTGTTCGTTCTCCGGAGAGCCTCTTTCCGAAAATGCAAACGTCCGGCTCCTTGTCCGACAAGGAAGGTGCCAGCCCTGAAAGCTCGTGCTGCTCTTCACTGTCCCCGTTCAGCATATGCTCAGGCACAACAGCATTGGGATCTGTGCTTGCCCAGGATCGGTACACCTCTCGGTGTCCGTTCTCGGTATAGCATTTTTCTGAAAAGGCAAACGTCCGGCTCCTAGTCCCACAAGGAAGGTGCCAGCCCTGAAAGCTCGTGCTGCTCTTCACTGTCCCCGTGCAGCCTATGCACAGGCACAACAGCACTGGGGATCTGTGCTTGCCCAGGATCGGTACACCTCACGGTGTTCGTTGTCAGCAGAACCTCTCTCCGAAAAGGCAAACGTCCGGCTCCTTGTGCCACAAGGAAGGTGCCAGCCCTGAAAGCTCTTGCTGCTCTTCACTGTCCCCGTGCAGCCTATGCACAGGCACAACAGCACTGGGGATCTGTGCCTTCCCAGGAATGGTACACCTCTCGGTGTCCGTTCTCGGTATAGCATTTTTCTGAAAAGGCAAACGTCCGGCTCCTTGTCCCACAAGGAAGGTGCCAGCCCTGAAAGCTCTTGCTGCTCTTCACTGTCCCCGTGCAGCCTATGCACAGGCACAACAGCATTGGGGATCTGTGCTTGCCCAGGATCGGTACACCTCACGGTGTTCGTTCTCGGCATAGCATTTTTCTGAAAAGGCAAACGTCCGGCTCCTTGTCCCACAAGGAAGGTGCCAGCCCTGAAAGCTCGTGCTGCTCTTCACTGTCCCCGTGCAGCCTATGCACAGGCACAACAGCATTGGGGATCTGTGCTTGCCCAGGATCTGTACACCTCTCGGTGTTCGTTCTCGGTATAGCATTTTTCTGAAAAGGCAAACGTCCGGCTCCTAGTCCCACAAGGAAGGTGCCAGCCCTGAAAGCTCGTGCTGCTCTTCACTGTCCCCGTGCAGCCTATGCACAGGCACAACAGCACTGGGGATCTGTGCTTGCCCAGGATCGGTACACCTCACGGTGTTCATTGTCAGCAGAGCCTCTTTCCGAAAAGGCAAACGTCCGGCTCCTTGTCCCACAAGGAAGGTGCCAGCCCTGAAAGCTCGTGCTGCTCTTCACTGTCCCCGTGCAGCCTATGCACAGGCACAACAGCACTGGGGATCTGTGCCTTCCCAGGAACGGTACACCTCACGGTGTTCGTTCTCCGGAGAGCCTCTTTCCGAAAATGCAAACGTCCGGCTCCTTGTCCCACAAGGAAGGTGCCAGCCCTGAAAGCTCTTGCTGCTCTTCACTGTCCCCGTGCAGCCTATGCACAGGCACAACAGCATTGGGGATCTGTGCTTGCCCAGGATCGGTACACCTCACGGTGTTCGTTCTCCGGAGAGCCTCTTTCCGAAAATGCAAACGTCCGGCTCCTTGTCCCACAAGGAAGGTGCCAGCCCTGAAAGCTCGTGCTGCTCTTCACTGTCCCCGTGCAGCCTATGCACAGGCACAACAGCATTGGGGATCTGTGCTTGCCCAGGATCTGTACACCTCTCGGTGTTCGTTCTCGGTATAGCATTTTTCTGAAAAGGCAAACGTCCGGCTCCTAGTCCCACAAGGAAGGTGCCAGCCCTGAAAGCTCGTGCTGCTCTTCACTGTCCCCGTGCAGCCTATGCACAGGCACAACAGCACTGGGGATCTGTGCTTGCCCAGGATCGGTAAACCTCACGGTGTTCATTGTCAGCAGAGCCTCTTTCCGAAAAGGCAAACGTCCGGCTCCTTGTCCCACAAGGAAGGTGCCAGCCCTGAAAGCTCTTGCTGCTCTTCACTGTCCCCGTGCAGCCTATGCACAGGCACAACAGCATTGGGGATCTGTGCTTGCCCAGGATCGGTACACCTCTCGGTGTCCATTCTCGGTATAGCATTTTTCTGAAAAGGCAAACGTCCGGCTCCTTGTCCGACAAGGAAGGTGCCAGCCCTGAAAGCTCGTGCTGCTCTTCACTGTCCCCGTGCAGCCTATGCACAGGCACAACAGCACTGGGGATCTGTGCTTGCCCAGGATCGGTACACCTCACGGTGTTCATTGTCAGCAGAGCCTCTCTCCGAAAAGGCAAACGTCCGGCTCCTTGTCCCACAAGGAAGGTGCCAGCCCTGAAAGCTCTTGCTGCTCTTCACTGTCCCCGTGCAGCCTATGCACAGGCACAACAGCATTGGGGATCTGTGCCTTCCCCGGAACGGTACACCTCACGGTGTTCGTTCTCCGGAGAGCCTCTTTCCGAAAATGCAAACATCCGGCTCCTTGTCCGACAAGGAAGGTGCCAGCCCTGAAAGCTCTTGCTGCTCTTCACTGTCCCCGTGCAGCCTATGCACAGGCACAACAGCATTGGGGATCTGTGCTTGCCCAGGAACGGTACACCTCACGGTGTTCGTTCTCGGCAGAGGCTCTTCCGAAAATGCAAACGTCCGGCTCCTTGTCCCACAAGGAAGGTGCCAGCCCTGAAAGCTCGTGCTGCTCTTCACTGTCCCCGTGCAGCCTATGCACAGGCACAACAGCACTGGGGATCTGTGCTTGCCCAGGATCGGTACACCTCACGGTGTTCATTGTCAGCAGAGCCTCTCTCCGAAAAGGCAAACGTCCGGCTCCTTGTCCCACAAGGAAGGTGCCAGCCCTGAAAGCTCTTGCTGCTCTTCACTGTCCCCGTGCAGCCTATGCACAGGCACAACAGCATTGGGGATCTGTGCCTTCCCCGGAACGGTACACCTCACGGTGTTCGTTCTCCGGAGAGCCTCTTTCCGAAAATGCAAACATCCGGCTCCTTGTCCGACAAGGAAGGTGCCAGCCCTGAAAGCTCTTGCTGCTCTTCACTGTCCCCGTGCAGCCTATGCACAGGCACAACAGCATTGGGGATCTGTGCTTGCCCAGGAACGGTACACCTCACGGTGTTCGTTCTCGGCAGAGGCTCTTCCGAAAATGCAAACGTCCGGCTCCTTGTCCCACAAGGAAGGTGCCAGCCCTGAAAGCTCGTGCTGCTCTTCACTGTCCCCGTGCAGCCTATGCACAGGCACAACAGCACTGGGGATCTGTGCTTGCCCAGGATCGGTACACCTCACGGTGTTCATTGTCAGCAGAGCCTCTCTCCGAAAAGGCAAACTTCCGGCTCCTTGTCCCACAAGGAAGGTGCCAGCCCTGAAAGCTCTTGCTGCTCTTCACTGTCCCCGTGCAGCCTATGCACAGGCACAACAGCTCTGGGGATCTGTGCCTTCCCAGGAACGGTACACCTCACGGTGTTCGTTCTCCGGAGAGCCTCTTTCCGAAAATGCAAACGTCCGGCTCCTTGTCCGACAAGGAAGGTGCCAGCCCTGAAAGCTCGTGCTGCTCTTCACTGTCCCCGTTCAGCATATGCTCAGGCACAACAGCATTGGGATCTGTGCTTGCCCAGGATCGGTACACCTCTCGGTGTCCGTTCTCGGTATAGAATTTTTCTGAAAAGGCAAACGTCCGGCTCCTAGTCCCACAAGGAAGGTGCCAGCCCTGAAAGCTCGTGCTGCTCTTCACTGTCCCCGTGCAGCCTATGCACAGGCACAACAGCACTGGGGATCTGTGCTTGCCCAGGATCGGTACACCTCACGGTGTTCGTTGTCAGCAGAACCTCTCTCCGAAAAGGCAAACGTCCGGCTTCTTGTGCCACAAGGAAGGTGCCAGCCCTGAAAGCTCTTGCTGCTCTTCACTGTCCCCGTGCAGCCTATGCACAGGCACAACAGCACTGGGGATCTGTGCCTTCCCAGGAACGGTACACCTCACGGTGTTCGTTCTCGGGAGAGCCTCTTTCCGAAAATGCAAACGTCCGGCTCCTTGTCCCACAAGGAAGGTGCCAGCCCTGAAAGCTCTTGCTGCTCTTCACTGTCCCCGTGCAGCCTATGCACAGGCACAACAGCATTGGGGATCTGTGCTTGCCCAGGAACGGTACACCTCACGGTGTTCGTTCTCGGCAGAGGCTCTTCCGAAAATGCAAACGTCCGGCTCCTTGTCCCACAAGGAAGGTGCCAGCCCTGAAAGCTCGTGCTGCTCTTCACTGTCCCCGTGCAGCCTATGCACAGGCACAACAGCATTGGGGATCTGTGCTTGCCCAGGATCTGTACACCTCTCGGTGTTCGTTCTCGGTATAGCATTTTTCTGAAAAGGCAAACGTCCGGCTCCTAGTCCCACAAGGAAGGTGCCAGCCCTGAAAGCTCGTGCTGCTCTTCACTGTCCCCGTGCAGCCTATGCACAGGCACAACAGCACTGGGGATCTGTGCTTGCCCAGGATCGGTACACCTCACGGTGTTCATTGTCAGCAGAGCCTCTTTCCGAAAAGGCAAACGTCCGGCTCCTTGTCCCACAAGGAAGGTGCCAGCCCTGAAAGCTCTTGCTGCTCTTCACTGTCCCCGTGCAGCCTATGCACAGGCACAACAGCATTGGGGATCTGTGCTTGCCCAGGATCGGTACACCTCTCGGTGTCCGTTCTCGGTATAGCATTTTTCTGAAAAGGCAAACGTCCGGCTCCTTGTCCGACAAGGAAGGTGCCAGCCCTGAAAGCTCGTGCTGCTCTTCACTGTCCCCGTGCAGCCTATGCACAGGCACAACAGCACTGGGGATCTGTGCTTGCCCAGGATCGGTACACCTCACGGTGTTCATTGTCAGCAGAGCCTCTCTCCGAAAAGGCAAACGTCCGGCTCCTTGTCCCACAAGGAAGGTGCCAGCCCTGAAAGCTCTTGCTGCTCTTCACTGTCCCCGTGCAGCCTATGCACAGGCACAACAGCATTGGGGATCTGTGCCTTCCCCGGAACGGTACACCTCACGGTGTTCGTTCTCCGCAGAGCCTCTTTCCGAAAATGCAAACATCCGGCTCCTTGTCCGACAAGGAAGGTGCCAGCCCTGAAAGCTCTTGCTGCTCTTCACTGTCCCCGTGCAGCCTATGCACAGGCACAACAGCATTGGGGATCTGTGCTTGCCCAGGAACGGTACACCTCACGGTGTTCGTTCTCGGCAGAGGCTCTTCCGAAAATGCAAACGTCCGGCTCCTTGTCCCACAAGGAAGGTGCCAGCCCTGAAAGCTCGTGCTGCTCTTCACTGTCCCCGTG
Organism: Buteo buteo; assembly: GCF_964188355.1. NCBI lineage: Eukaryota > Metazoa > Chordata > Aves > Accipitriformes > Accipitridae > Buteo > Buteo buteo. The sequence continues at coordinate 173,635 of NW_027439306.1, forward strand.
CAGCCTATGCACAGGCACAACAGCACTGGGGATCTGTGCTTGCCCAGGATCGGTACACCTCACGGTGTTCATTGTCAGCAGAGCCTCTCTCCGAAAAGGCAAACTTCCGGCTCCTTGTCCCACAAGGAAGGTGCCAGCCCTGAAAGCTCTTGCTGCTCTTCACTGTCCCCGTGCAGCCTATGCACAGGCACAACAGCTCTGGGGATCTGTGCCTTCCCAGGAACGGTACACCTCACGGTGTTCGTTCTCCGGAGAGCCTCTTTCCGAAAATGCAAACGTCCGGCTCCTTGTCCGACAAGGAAGGTGCCAGCCCTGAAAGCTCGTGCTGCTCTTCACTGTCCCCGTTCAGCATATGCTCAGGCACAACAGCATTGGGATCTGTGCTTGCCCAGGATCGGTACACCTCTCGGTGTCCGTTCTCGGTATAGAATTTTTCTGAAAAGGCAAACGTCCGGCTCCTAGTCCCACAAGGAAGGTGCCAGCCCTGAAAGCTCGTGCTGCTCTTCACTGTCCCCGTGCAGCCTATGCACAGGCACAACAGCACTGGGGATCTGTGCTTGCCCAGGATCGGTACACCTCACGGTGTTCGTTGTCAGCAGAACCTCTCTCCGAAAAGGCAAACGTCCGGCTCCTTGTGCCACAAGGAAGGTGCCAGCCCTGAAAGCTCTTGCTGCTCTTCACTGTCCCCGTGCAGCCTATGCACAGGCACAACAGCACTGGGGATCTGTGCCTTCCCAGGAACGGTACACCTCACGGTGTTCGTTCTCGGGAGAGCCTCTTTCCGAAAATGCAAACGTCCGGCTCCTTGTCCCACAAGGAAGGTGCCAGCCCTGAAAGCTCTTGCTGCTCTTCACTGTCCCCGTGCAGCCTATGCACAGGCACAACAGCATTGGGGATCTGTGCTTGCCCAGGAACGGTACACCTCACGGTGTTCGTTCTCGGCAGAGGCTCTTCCGAAAATGCAAACGTCCGGCTCCTTGTCCGACAAGGAAGGTGCCAGCCCTGAAAGCTCGTGCTGCTCTTCACTGTCCCCGTGCAGCCTATGCACAGGCACAACAGCATTGGGGATCTGTGCCTTCCCCGGAACGGTACACCTCACGGTGTTCGTTCTCCGGAGAGCCTCTTTCCGAAAATGCAAACATCCGGCTCCTTGTCCGACAAGGAAGGTGCCAGCCCTGAAAGCTCTTGCTGCTCTTCACTGTCCCCGTGCAGCCTATGCACAGGCACAACAGCATTGGGGATCTGTGCTTGCCCAGGAACGGTACACCTCACGGTGTTCGTTCTCGGCAGAGGCTCTTCCGAAAATGCAAACGTCCGGCTCCTTGTCCCACAAGGAAGGTGCCAGCCCTGAAAGCTCGTGCTGCTC